>NW_027397181.1:117407-124906 GCF_003265705.2 Callorhinus ursinus | reverse complement strand
GACCTGAGCTGAGATCAAGAGTTCAATGCTTAACTGACTGAGCCACCCAGGCACCACTTTACTTTTTCTTTTGAAATAATTATGATCTATAATAACGATAACTTCTCAGGAAGTTGGAAAGATAGTACAGTGAAGTCACACGTACCTTCTCCTAGCTTGCCCCAGGGGTTACATCTTCTGTAACTATAGGACAATATGGAAACCAGGACAGTAACATTGACACGATGTGTGTGTCCAGTTCTGTGTCCTTTATCACAGGTAACCAAGGCTGAGACCAAGATATAGACCTTTCCCTCACCTTAAAGATCCCCTCCTGCTTCCCCCTTACAGTCACACCCCCATCCCTCACCCCACCAAACTCTGATCTGTTCTCCATTTCTATAATTTTGTCACTTCAAAAATGTTATATAAATGGAATCATATTATTTGTATTTTCTGTTATGGCTTAAGTCTGCCGTTTTACTTGTTGTTTTATTTGTAACCTGTGTTTTTTCTTTCAATTTTCTTTTTTCTTCCTTCCTGTGGGTTACTTGAACACATTTTAGAATTCCATTTTGGTTTATCTATAGTGTTTTTGAGTGTATCTGTTTGCATAGATTTGTAGTGGTCGCTCTAGGGATTACATTCTCTATATGTCCTTCCCACAGCCTACTGGTTTTTACCAGTTTGAGTGATGTGTAGAAATCTTTCCTGTCTTTACAGCCCGTTTCCCTCCGCCATTTATAATGTAATTACTGAGATGCTCCCTCTAACTACTCTGAGACATGAGGTGCTGGAATAATTTTTGCTTCAACTATCCAATGTAATTCAGAAAGTTACAAAGAAGAAGTCCATTGTTCTTTCTTCCTTTCTGATGCTCCAAGAATCCTCCTTTTTAAGGTGGAGGGAAAGGTCTATATCTTTGTCTCAGCCTTGATTACCTGTGATAAAGGACACAGAACTGGACACACACATCATGTCAATGTTACTGTCCTGGTTTCCATATTGTCCTGTAGTTACAGAAGATATAACCCCTGGGGCATCCTCCCCACTCTTGATCAAGGGCACAGCATGGGGAATGGCCTGAGGCATGAAGACCTCTTTGGAGCAAAATTCTCAGCATGGCAACGATGCTAAGCACACACATTATCTGTTTAGAGAGCTTCCTTCAGCCATTCTTTCAGGGAAGGCCTGCTGGTGACACATTCTCATGCTTTTCCTTTATGTGAGAGTGTCTTGACTTCTCATTCCCGAATGGTATTTTCACAAGCTATAGAGTTCACGGATGACAGTTCTCTTTCAGCCCTTAAAAATGTCCTTCCATGTCCTTCTGGCCTCCAGGATTTCTGATGAGGAACCTTCCATATACAAACTGTTCGGCCTTGACAGTAAGGCATTATTTCTCTGTCACTGCTTTCAAGGATTGTTGTCTTCAGTTTTTGGAAGGTTGCTGATGATGGGCCTTGGAAGAGGCTTCTTTGGCTTTACACTATTTGGGGTTTGTTCAGTTTCTTGAATCTGTAGGTTTATGTCTTCTGCCAAATTTGGGAGATTTTCAGCCTTTATTTCTTTAACTATTTTTTTCAGTCTCCGCACCCCACCTCGTTGTCTCCTCTCCTTCTGGACTTTGATGGCACAAATGTGAGATCTTTTGTTATTTTGCACAGATTCCTGAGGCTCTGAGCCCCAACCCAGTCTATTCTCTCTCTGTTTTTTTTTGGACTGGGTGATTTCTGTTGTTCTATCTTCAAGTTCACTGATTCTTTCCTCTTTCCCTCCTGTTCTTCTGTGGAGCCATCTATTATCTCTTTTAATCCAATTACTGTATTTTTTTTTAGAAACTATAAAATATCTATTTGGTTCTTTATAACTTTAATTTCAGTCCTTGTCAGATAATTCCAGCCTCCACTGACCCTTTGGTGCTGGCATCTGTTGACTGTGTGTCTCGAGCAAGCTGAGAGTTCCCTGGGACTTGCTATGATGGGTAACTTTTGACTGGGTCCTGTAACTTTGGGGTACTGTGTGCTGAGACCCTGGGTCATATCTCAATCTTCGGTTTCACAACTGGCCTCCTCTGGCCCCACACAGGTTGGGCAAAGAGGGCATTGCCCTGTTACTGTTGGGTGTGTGTCAGGGAGGCCAGGTCCAGAGTCACCCCTTCAGCCCAGGGTTCTTTAATGCAACGAGAAAATCTGGGCTGCTTCTCTGATCCCCAGGGGCCTGATTCTTGGGGTTGTGGGGTGCAAGGCCCCCTTGGCCCTATAGTGATGGTGGTAGGGATGGCTTTTCCAGAGGCCACAGCCCTGGAGAGAATCCTATGCTTGGGCTACTTGGTCATGAGCGCTCAGGGGGACAAGCACCCACTCTGGGCCTCCTGGAGTGGTGTGTGCTGTGGGATATGGATCACAAACTGAAGGCCTGCTAGCTGGGCTCTTCTTGCTGGTGGGTCTTGTTCACTCAGTATTTGCCCAATAGTGTGTGTATGCTTTCCACAGAGCAGGTGCCCTCCAGGTCACTACCTGTTTCAACCCTCACCAGCTCCCAGACTCAGCGTGCTCACTGTTTACACCCATCACCTACTCCACCCTCAAAGTCACCTAAAGCTCAGAATGAGGCGATGCCAAACTCCTGCAGCACTCTTGGGGCGCATCTGTAAAGTGGTGGGCAGGGGGCTCTGCCGCTGTGCCTTCAGTGCAATGTAGTGTTAACAGTGACCTGGTTACATCCCCAAAGCCGGGGGTGGGGGGAGGGCTGGTGACAGACCTGAGCTCAAAATGGTCACAGCTGTCACAGAGGGACAGGAAGCCTGAGGAGGACTCCAGTGTGTGTGTGTGGGGGGGTGTTTCTTGGAGGCAGGGGGAGCTTGGGCCATGGAAGATGAAAAGATGAAAGGTGCATGTAGGGACACTCTTGATCAAGGGCACAGCATGGGGAATGGCCTGAGGCATGATGACCTCTTTGGAGCAAAATTCTCAGCATGGCAAAAATGCTAGGCACACACAGAGAAGCAGTTAGGGTCCTGAAGGCCTTGCCTGCCCCGCATCCAGGCTTGCTTATTTTGATAACCACATGTGGATTTCCTAATGCTACCCCCAGCTCCAGAGGGGTCCCTAATACCAGCCTGCCAACTGCCACATTCTACCTCAAGGCCACAGGGACTGGTTCAAAGGGGCCACATGATGAGCTCATTTTACTGAGGCTCAATTCTGGAAATTTTCTTGGAACTGTTGGGAAGGAAGTGCCTGAAGCTGCTAAGGCCACCACTCAGAAGGCCTGTGTGGGTGTGAACCAAGCTGGTAGCCAGCAGAACCCAAACATGGGGAGAGAACTCCAGGGCACAATGGCCATGTTGTGCCTAAGCCCCACACATGCTCAACTGATGCTCACCTGAGCCAATACATGTCCCTTGGAGCTTAAGCCGAGTTGTGTGTCTGTCACCTGATACACAAAGCCTGACTGGTGAAGGCAGGGCAGGACGAGTGTGGGCTGGGTGAGCCCGAGGAGGCTACGGTTGGGTCCCAGCAGCCTTTTCTTCAGAGTGCCTATTCCTGGGCTGAGCCCCTCTTTTGTCTGGGGGGACCAAAGGCCTAGAGTGTGGGGATGGCTCTGTGCTCACCCCTCCCTTGGCATCATCTTGTCTCTGGTCTCTTGACAGCTCCCTACATCCATGCTGGGCCCCCAATCCCCTCTCTTTCCAGTGGCCAGAGTAGGCTTCACAGATTAAATACAACAGCAGCTTCTGTTCACCCCCTGAGCCCACAGCAGCTGCCAGTGGGCCAAGCCTGATGGCACCCACCCACAGCAAGACGAGCCACGGTGCTGCACACTCAGGGCCAGAACAGGGTGGGTGCCCTCGAAATGTCAAGGAACCCCCAGGGAGCACCTGCTCTGTGCCTGCCCCCAGCATGTATGCATGTGTGCACAGACCACATGGGGTGGCGGTGCAGGTGTTCCGTGTGTGGATGGAATCCCCTGGAGGTTCTGAGCAGGGAAGGGTTCCTACCCTCTCTCCTCCCCCAGATCCCTCTGAGCCACAGCACGGAGAGCCAAGTGGGGAGGGGCCAGGTGGGAACTGGTGACCAAGGAGGGTCCCCATATGCTCAGGGCAGGTGGTGGCAGTCGTGGGGGTGGTAAGGATTGAATGGGTTAGAAATATTTGGGGTGCCTGGCTGGCTCCGTTGGTAGAGCATGTGTTCAAGTCCCATTTTGGGTGTGGAGCCTACATTAAAAAAATTGTAAAAAATATATATATATATAGAGAGAGAAATATTTGGTTTCTGAACTGGGGTGAGGGACAGGCAGGAGTCAGGAGGACTCAGGGCCAGGGATCAGTGGTCATACCCCAGGGGACTGGGGTGCCCGGGACCCACTGTTCTCCCCGAGAGACTCCTCCTCACCCATCAGCAGGAGGGGCCTGCCTCAGGGCAGGAAGGCACCCTTGAGTCTACTTTTGCACAAAGCTCTGAGTGGCCAACATGCAGAAGCAGCCCCTGGAAGTACTCCAGTGGTGGGAATGTTGGAAGGTACTGAAAGAGCCTCTTCACCAAACACCTCAGATCAGAACCGTGTTCCTACAAATTGTTCCCCACTGTCCAACAACTCCCATGCCCTCTTGAACTGCACCGGCATGCAGAAGCAAACCCCGCAGAGGAAACTCAGAGAGGCAGAGCCCGAGCAGCCCGGCTGGCTCATTTCCCCCATGTGATGTGGGATGAAGAGCAGCGGCCACAGACCTGGGGGCAAATCCCAGCTCTGCCTCCCCTCCTCTCCTTCTGCATGGGATCCGGGCCTTAGCTCCAAGCAAGGCTTAGGCAAGGGTGCCGCTGGGTCAGATGGGAGCCCCAGAGTGTGGAACTCACCCCGGGCTCATCCCAGCAATGGTCACTCGCCGCTGTCTCTCCAACAAACTGCCCATTGGGGTCCTCTCCCCGTGTTCCTGCTGGACTGTTGCCTTTTGCTTTATAAGTGTATGTATGTCTTGCAAATATCTCTTCCTAAGTCCTGGCTCGCCTTGCCATTTCCTCTTTTGTAATTTTTAATGAACAAAAATGACCAGTTTTAAGGTAGTCACATTGATCCGTATTTTCCTTTATTTCTTTCTTTTCGACATCTTGTTGAAGAAATCCTTCTCTTGCCCTGTCTATTGTCTTCTGAAAGTGTTTCAGTTTCCTTCATGACTCTGGGGCCTAGGGTCCACCTGGAACTGATGGTCCAGCATGATTCATGAGCATTACGTCATCCGATTTCCATCTTGAACAGATCTTGCTGCCACTGTTTGGGGAGTAGACAGAAAGGTGACATGAGCAGGAATGGGGTGGAGTGGGATGGAAAGAAGTGGTGTGATCCGGAATAACATTTTGGAGAGAATCCACAGGGCTGAGGGAAGCAGGGGACATGGGGGAGGGGATGGAGTGTCCAAGAGAACACTGGGGTGGCTGGCTGGGCGACTGTGGGATGTGGTGTGTGGGGGGGGTGTTGCCAGGTTAACCATGAGCTTGGCTGCCACCCATAGCCCAGTGGCCCTCTTGAGCTTCCCTGGAAACAGTTGGAGATAGGGGGCTGCTCCCCAAGGGAGAGGCCGTGGATCTTGGGGACTATGGAGCAGAGTGAGAAGGGCCTTGAACAGTGCCTGCCCCAGTGGCCCTGGGGGGACAGGTTGGCAAAAGAGCAGGCAGACAGGTGGGGAAAGCCCTGAAGCCAGCAGGCAGAGACAACACAAAGCAGGGATAGACATTTTCTCAGGCCTCACTGCAGCTCTGTGGGGCGGGGTGGGAGGTCCTCTACATCCATGTCATGCAGGAAGAAAGTGAGGCTCTGAGAGTAGACAGGACTTGCTGTGTGTCAACTAGCCATGCCAGGATCCTCACCGAGGTCTGTGTGGCTCAGAAGTCCATGAGGAAGGAAGGCTCTCGGGTCTTGTTTGCCACCTACAAGCTGAGGAACCTGGGCAAGTCACTTCACCTCTCCTGCCTCAGTTTACCCATCTGTAAAATGTAGCAGAGCCCAGTGTTGAGTCAGCACTGCATTAGTGCTTGCTAAATAAAGCAGTGAATAGGACCTTTGAAGAAGATGCTCTCCCCCATTTAGGTACACGCCAATTAAAGCCACAGTAGAAAACCAGTGCACACCACCAGATAGGCAAACCTCAACAGTGACAGTAGCAAGTGTGGGTGAGGATGGGGGGGGGGCTGCTAGGGCCTACTCACACTATGGCTGGGAGTGCAAACTGGGGCCATCACTTGGGAAAATTGTTTTTCTGGTGTCTACCAAACTAAACATACACCTACTGGGTGACCCATCAACTCAGCCCTGGGTCTTAGTGTGCCGCTAAGAGGCTGCACAAGATGTCCATCACAGCTTGATGCACGGAGACCCACAAACGGGGCCCCGTGTCCATCAGCAGGAGGGGGAGGCACTACAAAGCAGAGTGAACAAACTGCCTATCAGCAGCAGGGGCTGGCCTGGCCCTCACAGCGGGAGGATCGCTTTTCTAAAATGCCCCAAGACAAGCACAGCAAAAGCAGCATGCCATCTGGGGCACGCGCCTAACGGGTCGAACCCAAAGGAAAAGGAAGAAAAGATGAACTCAGAAACTAGGATAAGGGGCTGTGTGAGGGGAGGGAGGGGAGGGACGAGATGGGAGGACCCCTTGGCCGGGTGTGAGCTTCTTGCTGCGTTCTCTTTCTCAGCCGTGTGCACCGAGGAGGTGTCCTCTCCTGCAGGGATGACGCAGGGTTCACACACAGCAAAGGCCCCTCGGTCGCTCTCCTGCTTTCGGGCTAAATCCCCCGCTGCTCCCCCGGCCACCGCCAGGCTTTCCCCGTCCTCTCGGTTCTGCGCTCTGCGCTCCTGCCGCCGCGCCTGCCCTCGGCCGGGGCCTTCTGCGGGGCGGCCTTTCCCGGGCCCCCACCTCTGGGGGCTCTCGGAGCGCGCCGCCGCCGAGCGCTGTGCAAGCACGGTCACGGGCGATCACCCGCCGCGCCGCCGACTCTGGCCCCCGCACTGCCTGCTCGCCCGGCCGCGTTCGGGGGACAGCCGGATTGGCGTCCCGCCACGTCCCCACCTCGGGACTCGGGGCGACATGTTCCCGCGGCAGCGAAGGCGCCGCAGGCAGGCTGTCGTGCGGCCCCGCCCGCAGGGAGCGCCGTTTTGCTCACCGCGAGGGTTCCCATCCCACCTAACAGACGCGGTGGCAGAAGGCCGAGGGTCCCGACCCACATCCCTGCATGACCCGGGGCAAGGCGCGTTCCCTACTCGGGCCTCAGTTTACCCTTGTGTGAATGGAGGCTCTACTCCTAGGTCGGACACAAGGAAGGCGGGCCCATCCCTGGGGACACGGGCTCAGGACAGCCCCGGAGCTTGGGGCTCCCCGGGGACGCTCCGCGGCGGGCCCAGTGCAGAGCCATTAAGGCGGACAAGTGTATCGCCGTTTGAAGGCCCGGGGTGGGCCCCGGCCGGCGCGCGGCGCGGGGCAGAGCGCCCTCTGGAGGCTGCCGGCAGCCCCGCCCCCTGCGCCCGCC
>NW_027397181.1:88416-117007 GCF_003265705.2 Callorhinus ursinus | reverse complement strand
GGCCGGGCGGGGGTCCCGGACGGGGGGCGCGCCGGGGTGGGAGGCGCCCTCGGGCCGGAGCGGGGCGGCCTCCGGCCGGGACGCGGGGCATGCGGCCGAGCGAGCAGGGGGTGTGCGCGGGGGACTGCGGCGCGCGTGTCCGCGGGTCCGCGGGTCCGCGTGTCCCTGCGGCTCCGGCCCGGCGCCCGCGTGTGTCCGGGCGCGGCCGTGGCGCTGGCGCTGAGCTCTTCACGTCCCCGCCCGGCCGGGATCGGACCGCGGCCCCAGGCCCCGCGCCGCCGGCCTCTCCCCGCCCGCACGGCCCGGCCCGGCCCGGCCCGCCGAGCTCCGCGGGGCAGAGCTCGCGGCGGGGGGCGGGGGCCGGCGCTGCCCCCTCCTCAAAGGCAGGAGAGAAAGTTTGCGGCGGCCCCAGAGGGAGGGCCCTGGGGGTGCCCAGGCCGAACCCCGGGGCTGGACCGCGGACTCCGACCTCCGGCCGCCGGCAGGGCCGGGCCGGGCTGGGCTGGGCAGGCCCGGGCCGGGCTGCGCGGCTGCCTGGGCAGGGCCGCGGGAGCCGGAGGAGGTCGTGCGGGGCTGCATCCTCCGCTGGCCCTCAGGGCGCTGGGGTGGAAGTTGGAGTCGCTTCCTCGGGACCGACGCCCGCCCCCGCCCCCTCTGGCCCAGGGTGCCGGGAGATGGGCTCTGTGTCCGCCCCTGGCCCGCAGGGCCGCTCACCCGGGCTGGGAGGGGGCGGTGGGGGTGCCGCCCGGGAGGCCGCCCCTCTCGATCGGGCCTCTTCAGCCTCCTCCTCTCAGGACCTCTCCAGGGTCAGCCCGCTTCTCTCGGAGGCTTCGGATTGCTTCCCGGACAGTCCCGGGCCTGGTGTGCGGCGTAGCTGGGGACGGCGGGGCTGGTTCCGGGCTGCCTTGGGGAAGGGGGAGCGGGGCTCCAGGGAGGCCCCTGGCCGCTGAGATCCCAGGTGCAGCCCGGGAAAGGGGGGTGAAAGGGGCTCCAGTGGCTGCTTAGAGCGGAGAACTGGCCCTGGCTCATCTTTGGGGTGCTGGGGCCACGCCCCTTGAAAGAAAGGGGTGTGTGTGTTGGGGGGGGATGTGGACCGGGCCTCTGCTCCCTAAGGCAGGGCTTCAGGAGCTCACTGCTGCTCCACCTCTTTCCATGCCGGGACTGGTTCTCTGGGGCTCTGGGGGGGGGGGGGGCTCAGTCTTTGCTCTTCTGGCCCTTGGGGAGCAAGCCCCAGCTCTTCCCCACTCCCTGCTGGTTTGGGGTGTGCAGGAGAGACCAGGTGCGGCACCAAGCAGCCAAGATTCTGCCCAGCCCTTGAGGAGCATCCAGTCTCATGCCAGAGCGGATGAGAACATCAGTGGTTCCCTTTCAGAGCCAGGCTGCAAATCAGCCTGGGAGGGTGGCCCGGGGAGGCCCAGAAAGGGCGTTTCAGGCAGAGGGGACAGTATAGGCGGAGGTCTGGCAGTGTCTGTGTGGCTGAGGTGTTTGTTTGGGGTGGGGGACAAATGAGGTGCTGTGGACAAAGGCAGCCCTTTGCTGGGCTTCTGCACCCCCAGATTGTTGCCTCTATGTTCTGATTCCTCAGGAAGGTCCCCGTGTCTAGAGCCGCTGGCCAGGAGGGAAGGGCACCTCAGGGAAGGACCGAGTGGTGGGCACTTTTTCTGAGTCAGACTCCAGTGCTTCCAGATCCTGGTCTCATAGGACTTGTCTGGTGGGAGAGCAGGACGGCTTGGGACCGTGTCTTTCTAGGGCCTGTGTTGGGGGGGGTGACAGCGCAGCTCTCTGCCCTGGTTGCTAATGGGGTAACTCTGGGCAGGATGGCTGTCCCATCCTGTCCCCCAGCCCCAACCTGCCCAAGTCCCAGAATGATCCAGAGTGCGAAGGCATGGAGATTGGGGCTCTTCCTCTCTGAAGAGGGCTCTGAGGGTCTTTGTTTCTGAGGATAAGGATTGGTGGTGGCTGCCGGGCCCTGGAGAAGGAAAGGCGCTGTTGCTCTCTCTACGCTCTGCTGGGCGGTCAAGCCCATCCCGTCCAGGAGTGGAGCCGGCTGTGCTGTGGCCCTGTCTGCCTCTGTCCGGGTCTCTCTGTCCCTGGCTAACCCCTAGTTGGCACACCCAACACCAGTTTAGCTTCCCCCTTCCCAGTCTGGTTCAGATTGGGCCCCCTGGCACAGCCCACTGCCCATGCCAGGAAGCTGCAGTCATTCTCACTGCCCCTCTGCATGGTCCAGCAGGTTCCAGGCCCCCGCTTGGGCCCTTGCTTCTCTGCTCCTCCCCACCAGCTCCCAGTGTGCCTGGTTCTCTTAGAACAGGTGGAAGAGCCCCCTGGAGGAGCCTCCCCAGACCACAGTGGCCAGTTCTGCTCTCCTCCCAGATGCCCTGCCAACGTCTGTCAGTGCTCCCGTCCCCCAACCCAGTGTGGTCCTCCCCAGCACCCAGGCCTGGCTTTGGCACAAATGCATTTTTTCTGGGGCAGGCCAGACATCTGTGGGCCATGAGCCCCAGCCGGTCAGCTGCCCATCCATGTTTCTGTAGGAGTGTGGGATTTCATCCTATTCTGCTGGGTGACCTTGGGTCTGTCTAAGCCCTGGTCTCCATAACTCTAAGATAGGGGAAGTGACTGAAACGTCCTCACTGGCCTTTGTGAGATGGTGGGCGCAAGGGTCCCAGCCCTGGGCTTGGGATCCCCCCTTCCCTGGCTGGCCATCCCGCCTGCCATGGCCAGTCCCTTGCCAGCAGCCACTGTTGGGGGAGAGAGGGAGTGGGCCCAGGGCCAGCCTGGAGTTTAGACAGTGGCTTCTCCAGCCGGGTCTCTCCTGTTTAATATAAAAAGTAGGGCCCGTAATTGCATTAAGACGTGTATAATTATCCCGGAGGAGGGGAGAGCCCAGCCCCTGGTAATTGCAGGCCTGCTTTGAACTGATAAACGGTGAGTGATTCATGTTTTCTTTGGAGTTCACATGCACTCAGCTTTCAGCCCAGGCCCTGCTGACACTGTGAGGAGCCTGTTCTCTGGCTCCTGAGCTGGGGACAGGGATGGGGGGAGGGGCTGGGGACTCCTCTCCTGGCTGCCAGCATAGGTGGCTTGTAGCTCTTGGAGTGGTGTCTGGGCAGAGATCCTCAAGGAGAGGCAGATGACAGCCAGCCGGGAGGGTCCTGCAGGGCAGCACAACCGGGTCCTCTTGCTGTGGGATCCTGGCTTAAAGCTCCCTGCTTCCCTGAGCCTCAGTGTCCCCACCTGAGTGGAAGGTGTGGGCCTTGACTCTGCAGTGGGGGGGTGCAGAGTGAGGACAAGGTGACGGAGTAGGCCTTGCTCTGCCCAGGATCTGTTCATTTACTCCTTTATTCACAAGTATTGGGCCCTGGAGTCGGCTTTGGGAGAATGCAGAGAGCCAGGCCCTGCTCTTGTGGAACTGCCATTCTTGTGGGGAGAGCACAAGTTTGGGAACAATAAGTAACAAAACCATTTGCAAGTCCTGTGCCACAAATTAAAACGGAGTAAGTAGCTGAGAGGAAGAGACTGCTAGCTTCAGCTGGCAGGTCAGGGCAGGCAGCCGAGACCTGAGCAGGGGTGTGGGCAGGGAAGGGAAGAGCATCCCAGTAGAGGGAACAGCACGGCCAAAGGCCTGGCTGAGGGCAGAGGAGCCCTGTGCTACAGGGGCAGACATGGGAGCCCAGAGACCCGTGGGCCCTGTCTGACAGCCTGTTGCCCTGTGGCCAGCTCCCAGCCTGGGCTTGGCAGAAGGCACTTATCTTGTGGGCCTCTGCCTCCCCCACCTGTAAAATGGGGCTGCCAGTCTATGTGAGGGACACTGTGCGGGAGCAGAGAGCGTGTGCAGCCCTGGCTGGCGCCAGCCTGCCTCTTGATCCAGCATGGCTGTGGTCGGTCTCCAGCCAGGGGTAGGGCGAGGCCTCAGCATCTGGCAGCACCAGGGCAGGGCCACTTCTGACACCAAAAGGGTACTCTTGCTGATGGCACCTTGTGGGCTTCTGGCCCCGAGAGAGGAGCTCGTCATTCTCGTTTTATAGATGCAGATACCAAGGCTGGGAAAGAGGAGTGACTCCTGTCAGGACCACCTGGCTACAGAGCCTCGATATAACTGAGCATCTGACTGCCCGCTGCTGGGCTGGGAGGAGACCAGACTTTTCCAGAAGAAGGGGGGCGGTCCATGGCAGGATTTGCGGGCCGGCGACCTTGTGTGCAGTTCAGAAAAATGGCCCAGGCTACTGTGTGGGGCCTGGGCTGTCGGTGGGCATGGTGGGTGAGGCCAGGTGCTGTGGTTGTCCAGGTGGGAGAGGGGTGGGCAGTTTGGGGGAGACTTAGTGGGGGACGCTGACCTTAGTGGAGAGTGTGATCCGGGAAGTACAGGTGGGGATGCTGGGAGCCTGGTGTGGCGGTGAAAGATGCTGGGCGCCTGATCTGACAGGAGGGGAGGAGCCGTGGGCAGGTAGAGGACAGCCTCTGGGCTTTTCAGACTGGGGAGAGAAAACCACTGCCGGCGGGGCAGGGTTCAGGGAGCCCCCCTCCCCGGAGGGCTTCCTGTTTCCTCAGAGTTGGGGTGAGGGTGTGGAAGGGGAGCTGAGAGGCAGGCCAGAGGAGCCTGGGAGGGGGCAGTGCTGCACCGACAGAATGTGGGGGCCTGATTGGCTAGGGGTGGGGATAGTGGGTGGGAGGTGTACAAGGCTTGGCTTCTGGATCATTCTTTGGAATACAGGGCTCAAGGTCCAGAAGGGCGCTGGACCAGGGTCAGCCAGCAAGTGGCCCCAGGGCCAAGATGACCCAGACTGCCTCCCGGCCCCTCTGAGAATTGCTGCCTGTGTGGTGATGGGTCCGAGTATCTTCATCTGCTGGTGGGGTGGGAGGAGGGGGGTTGCCTATGAGTAGGGCTCTCCAGGGCCTGCAAGGGAGCACGTGTCCCCAGAGCCTTGGGCAGAGAGGTGGTCACTTACCCTAGGAGCCTGGAGCTGGGGCAGGGGGTTTGTTCTGTAGGCATGGGGAGGTTCTGAGTCAGGAGGTTATGGCCTCCAGGCTGGGGTGTTAGTTGGGCTCCCAGTCTGGACCCTGGACCTTCATCACCTGCCTCCCTGTTCCTGGGTCCGTTTCTCTCCTCTGCCTAGAATGGCAGGCCCAGGCATTGTTGGCCGTCCCGTGCTGCTCATGGTGCTCATGGGCTTGGTCTTGGTGACCCCTGATGTTCCTCTCCCTGCTTGCAGGTCCTCAGTTTGGGGAGGGGGTCCTCTGTCCACCTTGGGCTTCTGGCAGTTAAGCCATGTCCCTGGAGGTGGAGCATGGGATGTCCCAGCACTGGCTGGGCAGCGCGCAGAGCTCGTGAGATGGCCATGTGCACTTGGGTGCGTGTGTGTGCCCTCCTATGTCTAGGGACTTTACCCACACGCACGCCCCCTCTCCCGCCCGTTCTCCTCCGCAGGGCTGAGGCTCCCGGCCCCGTGATGCACGCCTCTGCAGGACCCGAGCGCCTCGGCCTGAGGCCCCGGCCCGCCATGCCACTGCCACGCCCGAGCCTGCGGGTGCTCCCGGGGCTGCTGCTGCTGCTGCTGCTGCTGCTGCTGCTGCTGCTGCTGGGGGGCGCGGCGGGGGCACCCCGGGCGGGCGGGGGGCCGCAGCCTGCCTTCCGCACCTTCTCGGCCAGCGACTGGGGCCTGACCCACCTGGTGGTGCACGAACAGACCGGCGAGGTGTACGTGGGTGCAGTGAACCGCATCTACAAGCTGTCAGGGAACCTGACGCTGCTACGGGCCCACGTGACGGGGCCTGTGGAGGACAACGAGAAGTGCTACCCGCCGCCCAGCGTGCAGTCGTGCCCCCATGGCCTGGGCAGCACCGACAACGTCAACAAGCTCCTGCTCCTGGACTACGCCGCCAACCGCCTGCTGGCTTGCGGCAGCGCCTCCCAGGGCATCTGCCAGTTCCTGCGGCTGGACGACCTCTTCAAGCTGGGCGAGCCGCACCACCGCAAGGAGCACTACCTGTCCAGCGTGCGCGAGGCGGGCAGCATGGCTGGCGTGCTGATCGCCGGGCCGCCGGGCCTGGGCCAGGCCAAGCTCTTTGTGGGCACGCCCATCGATGGCAAGTCCGAGTACTTCCCCACGCTCTCCAGCCGCCGGCTCATGGCCAACGAGGAGGACGCCGACATGTTCGGCTTCGTGTACCAGGACGAGTTCGTGTCGTCGCAGCTCAAGATCCCCTCGGACACGCTGTCCAAGTTCCCGGCCTTTGACATCTACTACGTGTACAGCTTCCGCAGTGAGCAGTTCGTCTACTACCTCACCCTCCAGCTGGACACACAGCTCACCTCGCCCGACGCCGCCGGCGAGCACTTCTTCACTTCCAAGATCGTGCGGCTCTGCGTGGACGACCCCAAGTTCTACTCCTACGTCGAGTTCCCCATTGGCTGCGAGCAGGCGGGTGTGGAGTACCGCCTGGTGCAGGACGCCTACCTGAGCCGGCCCGGCCGCGCCCTGGCCCGCCAGCTGGGCCTGGCCGAGGATGAGGACGTGCTGTTCACCGTGTTCGCGCAGGGCCAGAAGAACCGCGTGAAGCCCCCCAAGGAGTCTGTGCTGTGCCTGTTCACGCTCAGGGCCATCAAGGAGAAGATCAAGGAGCGCATCCAGTCCTGCTACCGTGGCGAGGGCAAGCTCTCGCTGCCCTGGCTGCTCAACAAGGAGCTGGGCTGCATCAACTCGGTGAGTAGGTGCCGTGCGGGCGCTGCCCCAACCCCCCCCCCCCACCTCCATGCTCAACACCCTGCGGCACTCTCCCTGTGCCTGGGGCCACCATTGGGCGCCTCCCGGAGGGTCAGGGCTACTCCTGGGGTGTTGGCCTGGGAGCCTGTGCCCATACCTGCAGCCGTCCTGCTTCTTTGAAGACAGGGTGATGGGCCCGTGTCCAGCAGTCCATGAGCCCCTGTAGGCAGTGGGCCTGGCACCGTACCAGGCGCTCACCACCCTGTCTTGTCTCCTTACGGAGACCTCACGGAGGCTCAGTGAGGTAAGGTGACTTGCCCAGCATCACAAAGCCAGTAAGAGGCAGAGCTGGGCCAGACGGGGAGCGTGTGTCCCAGACCTGTCTCCCCACTTAGTCCATTGTCGAGAAGCCCTGCTCATCCTTGCCCTGGGCGCTGGGCCGTGCACTTGCTCTCTGGGCCTGTGGCCTCAGCTGGTACCAGATGATGGCACCAGCCCTGACACCGGGGCAGCCTGAGGGCCTGGGTGCTGGGTGCTGGGTGGCTGACAGCCACAGCTCTTGTCTCTAGGCCCGGAAGAAGCCAGCCTAGGGTCAGCTGCTTTTGGGGGAGCATCTTATGTATGCCCCCAAGCAGTAGGATCTGTTGTTTTTCTGAGGAAGACTACGGGCTCAGAGAGGGTGAGGGACTTGTTCAGGGGCACTTTGAGGTGACGTGCCCAGGTGGGAGCAAGGCTTCGACCCCTCTGCTCTTGCTACCTGGGACTACCTGGGTGGCCCAGGGAAAGCTTGGCCCGTCTGGCCTCAGTTGCCCCAGTTCTATCCTGGGAGTGACACTGGTTTGTCTTCAGGGCAGGGGGCCAGGGCAAGGGTCCCTTCACCCCTTCTCTGTCACGTCTACCGCTGGGTGGGGTGGGGCACCCATCAGGATGGGGCCGTCCTCCACCGTGAGGCCCGGCTATGCCCGGCCGATGCATCGTCCACCCTCCCCTGGCCTCTCAGGGAAGGCGTATGATCTCTGCTGTATAGCTAGAGAAACTGAGGCCTGGAAGGACAGCCCCTCTGAGGTCACACTGGGTGCTCTGCATGCTCCGTGTGCATGGCTGCAGTCATCCCCTCCCCCTGGCTGGGTCCCAGTTGCTGGGGCCACTTGGGGACCCTCAGCCCCGCTGCATTTTGGCGTCCCTTGCTCCGTCTGTATTGGTGATCTCTCCCCTGCAAACCTCAGGCCCTGAGCCTGCTTCAGGGGAGCTAGCTGGCCCCTTTTCCCCCGGAACCTGCCCTCCTCCAGGCCCTTTCCCTCTTCTCTGGAACCTCATGTATTGATCGCGTCGCATCCCTTCAGTTACCACTTTATAACCGGCCCCTGCCTTTGCCTTTTAGGTGTGACCCCTGTTTCCTGTCTCAAATGAGCCCTCCCTGTACCCCACAGCCCTCCGGTGGCTAGCCCCCTCCCTGTGCAGCCATCATCCATGCTATGGGCCTGGTCCCCAAGGTGGCTGCTCTACTTCCTTGGTCTCCCCTAGGCTGCTTCCTTTCTGGCTCTCCCCCTCCCACCCACAGGTTGGGTGGGGGACCTGTGCCCAGTGGCTGGGGAGATGCCTCCCCCCGCTCTGGGCATGTGCACTGGGCCTCAGGGCCTTTGCAAGTGTTGGCTTCTCTGTCGAATGGGTCCAGGAATCCTTGATCCCCCACATCTGTCGGGGCCACGCTTGAGCCCAGCCCCTCTGAGGACCCTCTGTGAACCCCTGCCCCCTCCATGCCCACCCCCCAGTTAGCCGGGGCCACTGGCCGACCTGGCTGCAAGGCTTCCCGCCCGCAGGCAGAAGGCTCCCGGGGCCGTGTGCAGGGGCCCAGAGGCTCACCCTCTCCCTTCCCACAGCCACTGCAGATCGACGATGATTTCTGTGGGCAGGACTTCAACCAGCCTCTGGGGGGCACCGTCACGATTGAGGGCACGCCCCTGTTCGTGGACAAGGATGATGGCCTGACGGCTGTGGCTGCCTATGACTACCGGGGCCGCACCGTGGTGTTCGCCGGCACGCGCAGTGGCCGCATCCACAAGGTCAGGCCCTGGGGCTGGGCGGATGGGGCGGGCGGAGCCCAGGGCGGACAGCATTGCCCGGAGACTGGGAGGCCCAGGTCCAGTGCCAGGCGAGGCCGCCGCGAGGGGCCTCAGCAGGCCCCCACTCCCGTGTGCCTCCCTGTCCATATCCCTTCTCTGGGGCTGCCTCAGTGTTTGGCAGGTGTAAAGGCCCTGGCAGGGTGTCGGGGGCTCCAGGGCTGGGTCAGGGACGTAAGGGGTCTGGCCACCCTACCATCCCCAGGGGCCCTGGAGATGCTGCCGCTGCTCTCTGAGGGCACATAGTGACGACCTGGGAAGGCTGCGCGGGGGTGGGGGCAGGGCACGCCTGTGTGGCCCCCATCCCCTCCGGGGGATCCAGTGTCTGCTGAGGCAGCACTCTGCCCTGGCGAGAGGCCCCCGCCCTGCACAGAGACAGCAAGGCCAAGGGCAGGGCAAGGGTAGCACCCCCCACCCCCACCTGCCACTGGCGGGTGCAAGGGGAGCACTGTGGCTCCAGAGGCATGAGGGCTCCTCAGGGTGAGAGGTAGGGTGCTGGGGGGGAAGGGCCCGCGTGGTGGCTGCCTTCCATCCCTCACTAGCAAGCATTGAGCCGCACAGGGCTGCCAGGGAGCAGCCACGGGAGGGCTTCCTGGAGGGGTTCCTGAGGGCAACTGCCTGTGGCTCAGTCCCAACTTGGTGGGTGGGTGGGACCAGACCAGAGTAGGGCTGGCCTGCTGGGGAGGAAGTTCCTGGGGTGACCGTGGGGTGGGGGTGCCTGGGAGCCCCAGAGCCAGGCCAGGGGCGGGGCCTGGTAGCTGAAATAACAGCTGTCCCCAGGCCGGGTGCTGACACAGCTCCCCGCCCAGCGTGTACTCGTGGGTGGGGGCTGGGCCCGGGGCCAACAAGGGCCTTGCCTGCTCTCAGCTTCTGTGCTGGGTTGTGCGGGAGGGGGGGGTCTCCCTGTCTTTGCAGTGGTGGGTGCTCTGGCAGTCATGTCCCACTGTTCCCAGGCTCTGTGACCACCTCAGCTTTCCCATCTGTGAAGTGAACCCGGATGTGTGGGCTTGTAGGCTGGGGTGGTCCACATGCTGACTGAAGGCCATCCTGGGATGGGGCACCCTGGGGTGCTGTGGGGTTCTGTCCAACTCAGGCACTCTGCTGGGGCCAGTGGGGGTGGGCAAGCCCCCGTGCCCTGAGCTGGTCCTCTGGTGTGGCCCACCTTTCCTTACCCTTTGTGAGGGGTACTATCGGCAGCCAGGGCGTAGGCTCTTTTCCTTCCCAGGAGTGGGCTCCCCACCTTAGGGGAGGGTACTTGGGGCTGGGAGAGCAGGGGAGAAGAACCATGGAACCCCCTGGGGAGGGGGTTGTGTCAGATGGGTTGGGCCTGCCAGGGGCCAGAGCCTCCCCTGGGGCAGGGCTGCAGAGTGAAGGTCACTCGGAGACACTCCCGCAGGGCGCCCCAGGGCCTGTCGCCCAGCAGGAGGCTGGGCTCCTGGGGCTGGGAGTGGCCCATTTGAAGGCTGGTGGGCTGGCAGGCAACTGCTAAGGCGCTGTCTGTGCCCACAGGCCACCCTGTGAGGAGGTTGGGAGAACGGGTTAGTCCAGCCCTGCCTCCCCCGCTGCCTCCCTGCCTCCAGCCTCACTCCCCTGCCCCAGGGCCACGGTCCGGGTGGGAGCTCTGTGAGTTTAGCTGGTCCTGCTCTGCTCAGTCTCTGCCCTAGTCCCACAGTGGGGAAACGGAGGCCCATTGTATGGAGTGGGAGCTGGGCTTAGGCCCCTCCGTAAGGAAACCTCTGCTTGTCTCTCCCCCACCGGCCCCTGCACCTACCTCCCAGAACCCCGTCCTGGGCACTGGCTCCTTCCACCCCTGGACCCGTCTGGACTGGGCACTCTAAGTGAGTGGGTTGTGCCTTTCTGGGGTATGTGGGGCTGAGCCATGCCCAGGAGCTGCTGGCCTGGTGGTGGGAGCACCCCCCTCATTGGGGAATTAGAGGCACATTAGTTTTGAGGCTTTTCCATAGAGGCGGGCCTCAGCCTCGTCCCCTGGACCGGTCACCTGCACCCACCTGCTCAAGGGGGGGCGGTTTCAGGAAGCTGTCACACGGCTGTTCATGTTCTGTGGCCAGTTGTTCGCACCCTAATCCCATGCAAATGGCTGAGATCAGGTGTGGTCTCAGCTCTCCCCCTCGCCAGCTCTGTGGTCCTGGAGCTGGTTGTCTAGCCTCTCTGAGCCTGTTTCCCCGAGCATAGTACGAAGAAGGGTGAGAGGATGCGCCAGGAGGGCCCAGAGCCTGACGTGCACTTGGTCCCATTCAGGAGTGCGGTTAGCTCTCTGTTGTGGTGGTGCCTCTCCGAGTCCTCACAACAACTCTGTTGTCCATTTGACAGATGGGGAGACTGAGGCACATAACGGCAGCAGCCTGTGCCCAGGCTTACTGGCTCCAGGGTCCTCACTTACAACTGCAGGCTCCCTCCTTGTCCTGTGGGTCCTTGGAGGGAAAGAAACAGGGACCCCTATTTCCGTGTCCTTTCTCCGAGGAAGCCTGGAGTTCAGGACAGCCCCTCCTCCAGGAGCTCCTCACTGCCCACGCCTGCCCTGAGCTGCCAGCCTTCGGGGGCCTTTCTTCCCACTGCCCAGCACATCAGCTCCCACCAGACCCAGCTCCATCCAGCTCCCATGGGTAGCACAGCTGTCCTCTCTCTGCCTGCCCGTTTCCTAGGACCCGTGGCACCCTTGAACCCCATGTCACACCCTGGGGCATGTCTGCAGTTGGAGGCCTGAAGCAGCGTAAGGGCTGGGGACAGGGGTTCCAGTCCCACTCTGCTCGCCCCACCTCCATAACCTCCGACAGCCCCCACACTAGGCCTCTAGCCTTGACCCACTGTGTAGGACGCCTGCTCCCTGCTGTGCATGGGGCCCAGCCTACAGCAGAATGTCCTCTCCTGCCTCCTCCTCACCCCCCCCCCCCCACGTGTCATCCTGACCCAGGCTGAGGGTGGGAGCAGCTCTGGCCCAGCTCAGTCCAGCACTGTGTTCCCTCACTGCCTTTCATCCTCTGTCCTGGTCACGTGCTGGGTTCTGGGCCCTGGGGACCCCTGCTCACTGCTGACCCAGGGGCAGGCCTGCTGTGCTCAGAGGCCCCCATCTTCCCCAGGCCTGGTTTTTCTTGAGCTTTAAGAAGTAACTGGTGAGCTCTAGGGACCCGGCTGGCCCTCTGCCAGGCCCCACCGACAACGTTGTTGTGTAAAATTGTAGCCGATTAATTTAAACCTGCCAACTTCAGCTGTTCAGGGCTGGCTGGGGGTGCTTCCCAACTCCCCTGGCCTTCCCTAGAGGCCCTGCCCGCCACCTGCCGCCCTCTCTGCCAACAGAGGCAGCCCATCCTCCTGGGCTGACCCCCCTCCCCCAGAGCCCCAGTCCTGCATGTACCACCCTACCCCCCCACCCCAAGTGGCCACCAGGGACCCCTGGACCCTAGCAGGAGTTTCCACAGGGGGCCCCTGGTTTGAGCTCTTTTGAGTCCGCTCAGGTACTCACAGTGGGTGTGGAGAGGACCTGTCCTGAACTCCTGCCAGTGGGTGCCCTCCCTGCCCCACCCCAGCCTGGAGGCCTTCTTGGACTCTCCCTTTCTGCAAAGCAGAGGTGGGGACAGTCCCTGCCCTCTGGGCCTGGTGAGGGACACCCCAGGCCAGCCTGGCCCTGGTAACTGTGCCTGCTACACGGCCTCAGGGCTACGCTGAGCAACACAGCCCTGTCTCTCTGGTGGCTGTGCCAGGGGGAAAGCGGGCCCCGTCTGCCTCAGCATCCGGTTTTTCAAGAGAATCTGGAAATCCATATTTTGTGTGAGATCTCTTATTGTTAAGCATTGGCAGCTAATGACACATTTTTAGAAAGCATTATGGGCCAACCCAAGGTTGCTCTGGGCTACCAGTTTATGACCGTGGGGATCTGGGCTGTGGCATCACTGGCTTGCAGGATGCTGGGCCTTGGGGTAGGACCCGAGGGACAGCCGCCTAGCTGGGCTCTGGGGCTGGGCTGGGCTGTTTGGGAGTGTGGCTAGCAGGGAGGCCTGCCATGGTGAAGCTCCTTCCTGGGGGGGCCTTGGTTTTCATCCCTCCACATTGGGTGGGCTGTGCCTTCTGGGGGCTGTTGGGAGGCCCAAGGGAGGTTGACATTCCTTCCTGTGTGGTGATCCTTGTATGGAGGAGAAACAGGGCCGTGGCCGCAACATCTGTGCCCTGGCACTGGGGCCTGGCCGGGCCATTGTCCCTGTGTACTCAGGCCTTGGCTCTGTCTGGGCCCTCGGAGCTACCTGCTCTTACCTGACTCTCTGGCATCCCAGCTGTGCTGGTGGTTGCTGAGCACGTGCTGGGTGCTGCTCTGGGCCTGGGCTGCCAGGGACAGGGAGACCTCTTACCCTCCATTGGCCGTCACGGCTCTAGAAGTTCCCTTTGGACACTTTTCCCATTCCCCCCAGCACTCCCATTCCTCATAGGATGTCGAAATTCAGAGTCCAGTAGTGTTTCCAAGACCTGTTGAGAGCGGCTGGTAGCCTCTTCTCAGAGTCCCTGCACCAGGGCCTCTCTGTCCTGGGCGAAAGCCTGCTCCATGCATCCAGCAGGGGTCCCTGCTCCGTGAGCCCAGGTCTGTGCAGGAGGTGGGCTGGGGAGCCCCTGTGGGGCTGGGGCAGGATGGTGGCCTTGAGAGAGACGCTGGGCAGGACCCGGCCCCTAGCCCCCCAACCCCTGAGCCACAAGGAGTGTCACCACCTCCCATTTTACTGCCCATGGTTCCGTGGATTTGCATTTCATGTATGTGTGGGGGGAGGGGGGATGCCCTTGACTCCTAGTGACCTGCTCTCTAGAGACCCGCAGAGGCTCCAAGGGGCAGCCTGCACCCCGGTGGCTGTGCACCTGCAGACGTTCTTGTCGTGCTGAACCGTGGCCCTGAGCACGTGCAGGCAGCACCCTGTAGCATGGCAGAGGTGGGGCAGGGGGTTCCCAGCATCCTGCATGCGGCTGGTGTATGACCAACGTCCATTCTGAAATAGGACGTGCCCACAGGACAGTGCACAGCTGTGGCCGTGCAGCCCGGGCCCTGTCACACAGAGTGCAGCAGGCCCCCTGGCCCTGGGAGGCACCCCCTTTCCGAAGGATCACTTGAATGGGTGACGTCCATCTCAAGGGCTGTTTTGCTGGGTGGGGGCTTTTCGTGGGGCATGCAGCGTGTCATCTGTGTTTCTTTCTTTCTCATTGCTATTTGTGAGGCTTGGCCCTGCCGCGGTGGGCAGCTGGTTGGTTCTCGGTCATGACGACGGTGTGTGTCACAGACATGCATGCGTGGGGTCCTTCCGCTGTGGGCCGGTGCGGCCATGTTTCCCACGGGTCTGTGGTGGGCGGTGCTGCCGTGCACGTGCTGTGCACACTTCCGGTATGTGCAGGGCTGCATTTCTGCTGGCTTTCTCCCTGGGAGGGGGGCGGCTGGGCCCCTCTGATCTCTCTGTCCTGAATCTCAAGGGCTGCCTGTGTTGCCATCTCCCGGATCGAGTGTGGTCGCACTTGACAGAGTGGTTGATCCGCATCCGGCCGTGTTTATGGCAGGCTACTGGGTGCTGGTGGGGTTCCGACCCCCAGAGAGTTGTTGGTGGAGAGCAGAGGGGTCCCTGCTGCCTGCTTCCTGTGTATCTTAGTTGCCATGCCTGAGGGGCCCATGGGTGCACTACCCTGCCTGCCAAGGACGTGGTCCCTGGAACCTGTGGGTGGTACTGCATGGTGTCTTAGGGATGTCCGTGTGTCCTACAGAGGACTTGTTACGCTTTTCTGGTTCTCCTGGGCATGGCTGGCCGTGGTAGGTGGCGCCAGAAGGGCACAGGGACGTCTCATTCCCCCACGGGTCTGTCTGTTGACATCTCAGCCCTTTGTCCCAGAGCCATGCCACGCGAGCATTGCTTCTTTGCATCCGATGGCAGCCAGCGGTGGCCCGGAGGCAGGCATGGAGGGTCCCGCCTCCCTGTGGGGTCTGGCTCATCAGGCCTTAGCCCGAGCAGGGACACCTAGGCAACTTGAACAAGAATGACGCTCTCGGGTGCGGGCTAGCAGTGGGCTGCCCTGTGTGCCTAGGTTTGGGGATGGCCTCCTGAGGGCCCAAGAGTATTGTCTGCAACGCATAGTTCCCCTTCCCATGGGCAGACAGGACCCCGACCTCTAGGACCCGCCCTCTCGGGGGTCAGGGTGTGAGAGCTCCTGGCATCACAGCAAGATGGGTACAGAGACTAGAACAGAACAGCCCAGCTGGGGAGTCTGCCAGGAAGGGCGTTGTGGAAGGAACAGTAGGGCCAAAGCTCAGAGGTGCTCTCATGCTTGCTGAGGTAGCAGAAGCTGCCTGTACTGCCCTGACCACCCCTTATCCTGCGGTGGACATGCCTGTGGTGGACTGTTCACTGGTGACCCTGTGGTGCTCAGCATCATGGGGGCAGGGACATGGCCTGCAGGATTCTGGGAGAAGCTTCAGAGGTCTGGCCTGGTTAGGGGCAGGGAGCCAGAGGACTGTGGGGGATTCAGGAAAGTCAAAGGGGCTTACATCTACCTGCTCACGTTGGGGGACCGAGTGGGTGGGAGTCACGTGGCTGACATGGGTCATGGATGGGAAGGTGGCAGTGGTTTGAGACAAGGGCATCAGCTTGGGTTTGAGACAAGGGCATCAGCTGGATGGTCACTGCTGCCTGCCACAGTGTCTGGCCCGGGGCTCGTTAAGTCTCAGGCTGTAGAGGGCTCTCTGGCCACGTCCCTGCTGAGGACAGTCCCGGTCAGAGACGTGTGAGGGAAGGCTGTGTGATCTATGTTGCCTTGTGCCCAGCTTTGTGTGGCCTTCACGGCAGTGAGGCAGATCCCCTAGGGCAGCTGTGCCCCTCCATGCCCAGCTCCCCACAGCAGCATCTAGCCTTGGGGGCCCAGTTTCCAAGCAGCTTCCAAACAGTCTTCCTTCCCCTACTATTGGAACCGTGAGCTTCTGAACTCTCACACAGCCCTGTGAGATGGATTTCTATTGGCACAGGAGGAGACCAAAGGTCAAGGAGGACCATTGTTTATGTTGGTTGGTGTCTACTTTTCTCCCTGTTGAGGGCTAGGCTTGGAAAAGACAAGATTCCTGGGACCCTCCCCCCAATCTCGCCAGGTGTGTTTGGCCCAATTACAGCCATTGGGCCTCCTGCAAATCATGTTTTAATTACCCAAGTACTGCCAAGAGGAAATTGTTAATTGCTTTTCCAGTATCAAATTCCTCCTGGCCTTTCTGAGAATGGTCCCAGGAAGGGGCCTGGAACCTGCCCCCAGCCAGAGGAGGGGGAAATCCTGTGGCAGCTTGTGAGGGGGTGAAGAGGGGCCCGTGAGCTGGGTTCACCAGGGCCTCAGCCACAGGCCCCTGACCAGGAAGGAGAGGAGAGGGTGGGCTCCTTCAAAGATAGAGGGAAAGAGGCTCCCGCCCCTCACGCAGCCTCTCCCAGTACCGCTCTGCTGCCTCGGGGCCTGGGAGCAGGCTTGGCAGCTCTATGTACTGGAGGAGGGAGACCCCTCGGGGGTCTCAGCCCCGTAACCGGCTTCAGCCTCTTGCACCACTTCAGGTCCTGTCCTCCTGCTGTCAGTGAACCCCCATTCCACAGATAGGGACACGAGGGCTGCTCTCTTGGGGTACACAGTGGAGGGAACTCTCTCCCCACCCTGGCCAGGGCTAGGGCGCGTGCCGGCCTTGGCAAGCAGCCTGCATGGCCCAGACATCCTCCCGGTGCCCCTGCCCGCCCTCAGCCCAGAGAATGGGCTCTTTGTTGGCTCTGGGCTGGACGGACAGCTGACCTGGCCGGGCCGCAGCAGTTGGCGAGAGCCACGCGGTGATGGGTGCAGGGGCAGCCGGCTGGGCCAGCCTGGGGCTTGGGCCTCCAGGGCCAGGGGCTGCCCACCTGCCACTGGCTGCCTCCACTTGGCCCTGCACCGGGCTCTCTTTGCAGGACTCCCCTGCACCGGTGTGTCCCGGGCCCCCGGGACCTGCTGGCCTGGGGGGAAGGGATGAACCTGCTCCCTGGCCTATCTGTGGGAAGGGGCAGGTGGTGCCTCATGGTGGTGGTAGGTGTGTGGCCCACAGTGTTTGGGCCCTGGCACCAAGAGTTTGCTGGGGGTGCTGACAGCTCAGAATGCAGGGGACTCCCTCATGTGCAGAGGGGCAGGGAAAAACCCCAGGGTTGGAGAAGTGGTTGGAGCCGGAGGGCTGGGCCAGAGGCTGGGTGGGGGTGGCTGTTTCCCTCTGGGTCAGAGCCAGGGGTGGGTGGGTGCCTGGGCCTGGTGCAGCCCAGCAGGCATGTCCTGGGAGACTGGACACCTCCACTCCAGCCATCTGGGCAGGGGGAGGAGGTGTCCTTTCTCGGCAGGTGTTGGGAAGGGCACCATAGCAGAGGGACAGAGCTGGGTTTGAGTCCTGAGGTTTTTCTGTGGTGGGATGTGGGAGGGAAGGTGGTCGTGGCTAGTTGTGGAAAGTTCTAGTGGTCTTCGGGACAAGGTTTGCAGAGCACAGAGGTGACAGCTGGAGGTGGGAGGGCAGACACCAGGGGATGCCGGAAATCTCCTGCATGCTCTGTAAGTCCAGCTGCCCCAGGGTGGGCCATCCCCAGATGGGTGGCCCTCGACCGGACAGCTGTGCGCCGACGAGTGGCGTCAGCACGTGCGCTGCTGGTGGCATGTGTCCTGCCGTCCTGCCAGCAGCCTGGCCCTGGGCCCGCTCTGCACGCCCCCTCTCCCCGGAATGAATGTCTTCCTGGCGGCGTGTTGTGTCCCTCCCACTTTGGGAGCAGACTCTGTCCGCAGGTGCAGGTGGCGGCCCAGGGCCCTGGGTTCCTCTGGCAGGTCCTCGCAAGTCTCAGTTTACTTGTCTGTGCGACACAGGCCCTGCAGCCCGAAAACTAGCTGGGAACTAGCAGGCATATCCTGAGCACGAGCCATACGTGGATTGGACATCTTCCACCCCATCTGACAGTCACATGTGTGCACGCAGGAGCCCTGCTGAACCTGGACCATGGCTGCTCAGTGCGCAGCATGGGGCCTGTCACCCACATCACATCCACCCACTGGCCTGCTGGCCCTGCCTCCCTGACACCCCCACTCACTCTCTGCACTCCAGAAATGCCCTGTCTCCTTGGGGCCTGCTTATGTGTGTGTAAGGGCCAGGGTTGCCCAGTGCTGGGCAGGTGGGTGGACAGATGGATGCATGGTGGACAGACAGCTGGACGTGCCTGCTCCCCACCACAGCTGTTGGGGGCCACCTGTTGGAGTCGGCACGCTGCCGGCCCAGGGGCAGGGCTTTTCAGAGTCTGCGTCTGGCCTGCCTCCCCTCCTGCTTTCCCCAGGACCCTGGGAAGAGGGTCTGCTCTCTGCCTGCCCTGTTCTGTGCCTCAGAGCTAGTATGCCCCCTGGATGCGCCCTTCCCTAGAATATCTCCCTTGGGCCCTCCGGGGTTGTGGGTGGCCCTTGATGTGATATCCACCGCCCAGCCCATGCCCTCAGCCCTCAGCAGGGAGGGGGAAGGCAGGCCTGGTTGAGGGGGGTGGTCAGATTGAGTACCACATGACCCCTGGTCGTCAGGGTCGGAGAGTCTGGGGCCCCTCAAGTGTCCCTGTTGAGCAGACACTTCCTGAGCGCCCCGTGCATGTAAGGGGCTGAGGTCTGTCAGGCCTGGCTGTCAAGGCCTTGGGGGCAGAAGTCTCAGACATCTGGTTGTGAGGGGCTACGCTGGGGCACTGGGGGAGGGGGTCTGGTCCTGGGAGGGCTGGGGTTGGGCCTGGGCTTCTGGGCGGCTGCTAGAGGTACCCGCAGGCGGGGGGCACGGGCGTAGGGCAGGGCTCTGGGAGAAATTCAGAGTCCTGATTGGCGTCAGGTGAGTGGAGACTGGGTCTGGAGACTTGGGTCCCGCTGGTGTCCTGGCCTGCACCCTGGCCCTGCCCTGCCCTCCTGCCCTTCTTGTCCCCTGCTTCCTGGCCCTAGCGCAGGCTGGCCTTGCCAGGTCTGGGTGGGTGGCTGCTGGGGGTTGGGGATTGCCGCGGGGCTCAGTCACCCTGTGTCCCCTCTTCTTGGCTCACTGGCTAGGTCCTTATTTAATTTTCAGAGTAGCTTTGGCGTGGGGAGTGGTGTCTGTCATCCCCATTTCACAGCTAGGGAAACTGAGGCAGAGAGCGGGTCAGCACCCCACCTCGGTTGCACAGCTGGGGTTGTCTGAGCCGGGGCTTGGGCCCAGGCAGCGTGGGTCCAGAGGCTGTACCTCTGGCCTCCCTGACCCCTCCCATGGCTGATGTTGGCCTGGGCCTGCCAGCTTGAGGACCTGAGGGCCCCCTGTGAGCAACAACTGTCCTCTGGCTGCTCAGCCCAGCAGGGCAGGATTTCTGTGGAGCTGGCTGGGTATGGGTTGGGGTCCTGTACACACCCACCCGCGGGGGCGCTGAGCCTGGGCTGCTGTGGCCCCTCACCTGGCACCCCTTCTTCTGTAGGCCGTGGGCCCAAGCCACTTGGGCAGCTCTAGGCCCAGCCCGTGGCTGCCTCCCCCTGCCCAGCTCAGGGCTCCGCTCTTCCGGGTCTGGTTTGACTTAAGCTTGCCTGCCCGGCCAGGGAGGCAGCTGAGCGGATGTGGGGGGTGGCCTTGGGCTCTCAGGAATGCGGCCCTCCCCCTCTCCTGCGGCCGCAGCCTCTGGCCCAGAGACACAGCGCCCCACCCTGGCTGGCCGCCCTCGCTGCCTCGTGGCCCACTCCAGCCAGTGAGACCTGCCCTGTCCTGCCAGTGTGGGGGCACAAAGGAGGGGTGCTGGGCCGAGCCCTGGCCTGAGCCCTGGCCCCAGGCGGAGGGGGAGAGGTGGGCCCAGCCCCTCGGTTACAGCCGGAGAGGGTGGGCCTGACTGAGCAGGGCCCCGCTACCTTCTGCCGCCGGAGCTTGCCCAGGACTGGCTGATCTGGACAGACGCTGCCCCATGAGTCCCATCTCTGGAAAGCCCCCTGGGTCTCTCTGTTAATTAAATACATTTGTTTGGTAAAAGCAACTAAAAATACTTGCAGCATTGCAAGCTGCAGAGAAGAGCTGGATAATTAACGCCCGGTTTGTTTGGGATCTGGAATATATTTCCATGCTGATGAGACGCCTGCCCTCCTGCCTTCTTGCGGGGGTGTACCCCACTCTGGGACCTTGGCTTGGCCCCTCACTCCCATGCTGCGTCCCTTCCCTGGAGTCTCCTAGTTTCACTTCTCAGCCATGCTGGACATCTCCCTTTCCCCGAAGGCCCCTGCTGGCTCGTCATTCCTTCCCAACCTCTGCATAAATATCCCTTCCTCCGGGGCACCCAGCCTGGCCCCAGGGATGGTGGGGCACCTGCCAGGGGCTCCCGCCGCCCTTGTGCTGGGCTTGGCTGTACAGCTGGTGATGGGTGGTGGTTCTCGTGGTTGTCTCCATGGCCTCTGTTGACTGGTGAAGGGGCTAAGTCAGGACCCACCTGTGGGCCACGGTTTGTCCTACGCAGCCTCCTTGTGGTGGGTGGAGGCCTCGGCCTTGTTCTTACAGGGCTGGGGAGCGTCAGCCAGGGGAGGGGCTCCAGACCCCTGCCCTTAAGTAGGTGTGGGGCTGGGGCACAAAGGCACTGGCACAGCTCCACTTAGGCCCCTCGCTGCCGCAGATCCTGGTGGACCTGGCAAACCCCGGCGGCCGGCCAGCCCTGGCCTATGAGAGTGTGGTGGCCCAAGAGAGCAGCCCCATCCTGCGTGACCTGGTCCTCAGCCCCGACCGCCAGTATCTCTATGCTATGACGGAGAAGCAGGTGGGTGACCCACTGCCGGACATGTGGGGTGGGTTCAGGGGGTGGGATGCTACCCTTAGGAAGCTGGGCATGGCTATCATTGGCCCACTCTGTCCCTACTGGCTCCAGATTTTCCCTGGTCAGACTTGGAATTCCCACTCCCTCCCTGAACAGTTGCATGTTCTCAGGAATAGATATTTGAGTAAGTTTTATCAGAATATTGATGTCATTTGAGGGCTGAGAGTATACATCTGGGGCCCTGAGTTCTTGGCCTGAGGCCCTGCATGGCCCTGGCCCCATCTGCCCAATGGTGGCTTCAGGCAGCTGCCTCCATGGGGTCAGTGCCTGGCCTGGCCCCTCTCGTCAAGGCCATCCATTTGTGTTCCTGGCCTACCTGCTTGGAGCCAGCCTCTTCCCTTCTCAAGCTGGTGACCCCATGATAGCCAGGGTAGGTGGGGCAGGCCAGGATAGGCTTGGGGAGGCCAAGCCTCCCTCCTGGGCCAGCTGTTGTTTCTCCTCTGCCCCTGCCCCAGCCGTCAGGTTATTCCACCTCTTGGAGGGTTTCAGGGCCAAGCAGGCGAGGTCAGGGTAAGCGGGGCCCAGCCTGCCTCTTTGTTCAGGATTGGGGCTGACGAGCCCATGCTCCCCTGGGGAACTCAGAGTCCAGACAGATGGGAGAGTGACTCTGGCTGGAGCTGTCAGTTCTCCTCTGCGTAGCTCTCCTACACCAGCTTACTGCCTCCCGGCCACTGCCTCCCAGGGGAGAGACCCAGCCCGTTTGGCCTGACGTGGCCAGGGTCACAGGGCCATGCTGGAGAAAGGCCCGAGATGGGGGCTCCCCTCATGTATGGAAACAGGACTGGGTTCAAGGGACACAGGTGGCAGTGGGGAGGTGAGGCTGGCCAGGGTCTCTGGAATGGGCCTTGTGGGGGCCTGATGCTGAGGTCCCCATCCTGCCAGGTGACACGGGTGCCTGTGGAGAGCTGTGTGCAGTATGCGTCATGCGAGCTGTGCCTGGGGTCACGGGACCCCCATTGCGGCTGGTGCGTCCTGCACAGCATGTGAGTCTGGGTGGGGTGCAGGGTGGGCCGGAGGGCCCTGGCAGTCTCAGACCTGAGAGAGCCCCACGTGACCGCCCTGTGCACATTGGGCAGTCATGGCTCCCCCTGGAACGCCTCCAGGTCACCCTTGGGTGAGGTACTCTGCATTTGGCAGTTTCCCGGGACTGGCTGAGTGATGGCCTGCCCACCTTCACCCCGGTAAAGACGGGGTACAGGGTAAAGCTGCTGGGCTCCCCCAAGTGCGGGTGACGACCCTGCTGAGCAGGGGCTGGTGGGCTCGGGGCGTCCCTCTGGCCGCCTCTGCCACGCCCAGCCGCAGCACTCTCCGCCCGCAGCTGCTCCCGGCAGGACGCCTGTGAGCGGGCCAACGAGCCCCAGCGCTTCGCCTCGGACCTGCTGCAGTGCGTGCAGCTGACAGTGCAGCCTCGCAACGTGTCGGTCACCATGTCTCAGGTCCCGGTGAGCACAGCTGCCCAGGGGTGGGGGCGGGTGATCGGCCCGGCGGAGGGGGGTGGGGTACCTGCTCACCTCCTGCCTTGGGGACCCCAGCTTGTGCTGCAGGCCTGGAACGTGCCCGACCTTTCGGCCGGCGTCAACTGCTCCTTCGAGGACTTCACTGAGTCTGAGAGCATCCTGGAGGACGGTCGGATCCACTGCCGCTCACCCTCCGCGCGGGAGGTGGCACCCATCACGCGAGGCCAGGGTGAGTCCCGCCATAGCCTGGGGCCGGAGCAGCTTCTGGAGCCATCCTGTGGTCAGGGAAGGGGCGTCACACATTTCCTGTAGGGTGGCAGGGGAAGAAGCAGATCCCTGCTCTGGGGGTGGGGACCGCAGGTGCCTGCCCAGCATGCTTAGAGGCTCGTGGGCTCTGAGGGGCACGGGTTCAGTGAGGGGCTGTGCACGTGGTGGCAGGGAAGGTCCTTGACGAGGCCCGTCCCTGCTCCTGGCTGGCAGTCCTGGGTTCCATGGCCCCGGGTGGCCCTGGTGACTTGGGCCCGTGCTGCTTTTTCAGGAGACCAGCGGGTGGTCAAGCTTTACCTGAAGTCCAAGGAGACGGGCAAGAAGTTTGCGTCCGTGGACTTTGTCTTCTACAACTGCAGTGTCCACCAGTCGTGAGTGTCCTGGCCCTCCTGCCCCGGCACTCGCAGCAGGACAGGGTGTGGCGCTGTGCGGCCATGTGCTCAGGGCGGGAGGGGAGGCCTGTGTAAGAACCGCTCCCCAGCAGACGGGCCAGGTGGAGAGAAGCCAGAGAGGGCAGGCTAAGGGAGTGAGGGACACGAATCAAATGAAGAGAGTCTCCCCAGCCTCCCACAAGCTGCTGAGGTGTGGGCAGTGGTCTGCAGGCCCCAGAGTGAGGCAGGGAGCTCTGAGGGAAGCTGTTTTGTCACCCGTGCAGGAGATGGCCAAGCCGTGGGCCAGGGCGGGCCGCTCGGGACAGGTCCCTGCCGCTCAGGGACAGAGAGCGGTCCAGGTCCTCTCTGGTGGTGGAGGGGGGCGCTGGGGGCACAGAGAGCTGGAGGTGGGAGCTGTCCCTGCTGCTGCCCTGGTGTGCTTGTCTTGGGGCCTCAGAGGAAGAACGGGAGAAGCCAGGGACCTGCTGTGTGTCCTGCCTTAAGCTCGGGCCCTGGGCCTGGCCCCAAGCCTGACCTGGAGGGGACCCAGGCTGGAAGGCGAGCACGGGGTGTGGGGGGCGGTGGGGAGGCCCACGCAGGTGGTATGGTCCAGCCGTGGAGCTGGAGGCACCTGGTTTTCAGCTGTGGCTTCGTTTGTTGACCTGCAGACTGACTCCATCCTGGTTCTTTGTGGTGCTCACTGAGGGCCCGGGTGTCAGTATTAGTATTAGCCGGCTTCACCGCTCCGCCCAGGGCGGGCTGGGGTTTTTGGAGTAGGGGGCAGCTCTTCAGAGCCGGAGGGGACGGAAGGTCTCTGGAGAAGCAGGGTGGCCGGCAGGGTGGGAGGTCCTTGCAAAGTCAGAGATGGTTTTCTGCAGGGGAAGTGGGGGCCACAGGCACTGGAGAGACGACAAGGTGCCAGCCACAGGAGGTTGCACAGGCCAGAGCGCAGCAAGGGCCCTGTCCAGGCCCTGGGGACATGGGGGAGTGAACAGCCAAGCCGCTGCCAGGCGGAGCTTGAATTCTTGTCGGGGAGGCGGCTGTCTGCAACCGCTCTGTGGGGCCCTGCAGCGATGGCTTGCCTCCTAAATGGAAGCCTAAGTTCATTGAGATCAGAATTTGAAATGCAGTTCCATATCCACGCCGACACATCTCCCAGCACTAATTGTCACGTGTGGCTTGGCGTGACCAGCAGACACCATAGATTTTAGACATTTGTTATTGGGAGGGTTCTATTAGCGGACACTGGCGTGGGCTGTCAGATATTCAGAGTCTGGAAGAAAAGCAGTGAGGAGGGAGGGAAGCACCGGGCGGGCCTCTCTGAGCAGGCGGAGCAGCAGCCAGTGCAAAGGCCCTGTGGTGGCACTGTCATCCGCTGCTGAAGAACTAGCAGGGAGCTAGCACAGCCCCGTGTGGCCACTGGGTGGAGGCACTGGCGGCCCCAGTTTGACTGCCCTGCCCTCTCCCTGCAGCTGCCTGTCCTGTGTCAACGGCTCCTTCCCCTGCCACTGGTGCAAGTACCGGCACGTGTGCACCCACGACGCCGCCGACTGCGCCTTTCTAGAGGGCCGCGTCAACGTGTCTGAGGTACAGCCATCCCAGAGAGCTCGGGGTTCCGAGCTGCAGCAGAACCGAGAGCTCCCATGGGTGGCTGGGTTGCTGACCTAATGGCCTGTGGTGTGAGGGACGTTCTCTGAGGCCATGTGGAGCTGAGGCCAGTCAGTGGTGTTTGCTGGTGGTCACGGGATCTGCTCTGTAGCCCTCAGGGAAGGCCTCAGACCGGGACCTCTCATTGGGGGCTGTAGACCAGAGGGACGCGCGAGGGACGATGCAGGGGGGGCTGTCCACCCCGTGTGCTGGGAGCCTGGAGCCTGAGGTGTCTGGCTGGGCCAGCGTGGGAGTCTCGGTGCCCAGCATCGTGCGGATGAGGGAATCCTCCGACTGACTGGCAGGGCGGCTGGTGGGTTCTTGGAGTCATTTGAGGGTACTGCATTGTAATTGATAGTAATTAGGTAGTAATTATTTTAGAGCTTGGGCAAGGCACTGACTTTATTTATGAACAGCCAGGCTACCTTTCCTAGAACCCGAGGCTCTCAGAACCAGGACAGGCTGACCTGGGCACCTGCCAGGCAGGGAGTGGGGATGCAGGGCTCCCCAGGTACAGCCTGAGGGTCCAGAGCCAGCCTGGAAGCCAGGGCCCTTGCTTTTGCAGTGGACAGCAGACCTGTTGGTTGGACAGGGCAGGAGGGCGTGGGTCCTGCTGGCTATGGGGTGTGGAGGAAGCCGAAGACATGCAGCCTGCCTTGGGCTATTCCTCACAGAGCGTCCCCTGGCCAGCCTCTACCATCATCCTCTGGACCTTTGTCCAGTCCCTTTTGTAACATCACACATCAGGGGACAAGGGAGCAGTCGGGGGCAGACCAGGGGTAGGCAGGGACCTTGGGTGTTTGGGGGGGTGGTGTCTGTGTGAGCAGGTGGTATGAGAGCCAGGGTGTGGGGATGGACAGCAGGCTTCCCCGAGAGTGTGGCTCACAGGAGGACCTGCCAAAGGTGTCATGAGGGTGGGCAGGGGCCATGGGGCAGCAGGAAGCTGCTTAGTGACCCCAGGGTCTGGGGACCTCAGGGAGGGCTATTGTGGGCCTCAGTGGAGCAGCATGTGAGGACCCTCCTGCGGGGTTTGCATGTTCAGGGCTGGGCTGCAGGTGGTCCTGGGGTCCAGGGAGGTCGCTTGGGGAAGGGACCCATCCCACGGATCTGCCATCTTCAGCTGTAATCCCAGGTTTTTATGGGGACTTTACTGAGGAGTGTGACACAGGCCCAAACTTGACCAGTCCCATTGCTCAGAAGGCCTTGAACTCCTCACCCTCAGGTTCCCTTCTTTCCATCTCTGGTTTTGGTTTGGATCTTGTGGTGTGGCCCCTGAGGAGCTTGGTGCCAAGGCATAGCCTCAGCCAGACTCCAGCCTGATGCGGGTACAGAGGCCCCACCCCAAGAGAGAGACTGGGGCCTCCTGGGCAGCAGAGATGGTACCCCTCCTAGGTACAGAGGCCCCACCCCGAGAGAGAGACTGGGGCCTCTTGGGCAGCCAGGAGGCTGTAGAGGGAGGTATGAGGCTGGGGGGCTAGAGGAGCCAAGTCCTGGTGGCCAGAAAGAGCCAGGGCTGCTGGGGGTCCAGGAGGGGCAGCCAGGGGCTGGGGAGGCAGCAGGAGGATCCCCGGGCTTGGGGGCTGGCCGGGGCACCTCTTCAAAGGCCAGGGAAGCGGTGGTGTAGGTGTGAGCCCCTGAATGTGTGGAAGGCGGCCCTATGTACATGTCTCCTCATCACCCGCCTCTCCCCGGTGGGAGCATCCCTGCAGACCCAGCAGCTAGCAGTCAGCCTGCCTGGCTGTGCCCTGCCACAGCCCGGGCTCCCTCCTCAGGCCCCCACAACCTCGGTAGAGCCAGCCTGGGCCCAGGCCCGCCTGGGGAGCTGCCGCAGGGCTTGGGGATTACGGCCTGTTTTCAGCATCTCTATTTAAAGCCCAGCTCAGCGTAGTTCCCACGGGGCCTTCTCCTCCTGCCACTGCTGCGGGCCGTGCTGCAAGGGAGCTGGGCCGTTGCATCAGTCATTGTTGCCGAGAGGCTGGCCCTGGGGGCCCAGGCTGTTTTCCTGCCCAGCTCTGGCTATCTTTACATGCTCCCTGGGCCCCCAGCTGAGAGCTCCCAGCTCCAGCGCCCCTCGCCCCTCGTGGCTGCTTCTGCCTCAAGGGCCTTTTCAGCCAGATGGGGCCCCCTCAGTGGCCGAACAGCGGGGTCCTAGAGCACCGGGAGGGCACTTGAGTGCACGGGGGAGAGGCCACAGCCCTGCAGGTGCAGAATCCAGGCCTCCCACCTCCAGCCCAGCTGGCTCTTTCTGAGGTCCTCAGTCGGCCAGTGTGTGAAATGGGCGCTGTGATGCTTAAAGGCTCTGTGCACAGACGGGTCGGGGCCGCAGGGAGGGCGTACCATGCTCGTGGCGCCCAGCCCTTCAGCCGAAGCCTTGTCGCCCCCAGGACTGTCCGCAGATCCTGCCCTCCACCCAGATCTATGTGCCGGTGGGCGTGGTGAAGCCCATCACTCTGGCCGCCCGCAACTTGCCGCAGCCACAGTCAGGCCAGCGTGGGTACGAGTGCCTCTTCCACATCCCAGGGAGCCCGGCGCGTGTCACTGCCCTGCGCTTCAACAGCTCCAGCCTGCAGTGCCAGAACTCCTCGGTGAGGCGGGGTGGGGGGGTGCCGGGCATCCCGTGTGTGGTCACCCTTGTGGCTCTTAGCACAGAGACAGCGCACAGGCAGGTGTGCCTGGGATGGCTCAGAAGGCACCCTCGGCCGGGCCGGGGTGTGTCGGTGAGAGGGCCGCAGGGGTGACATGCCGAGAGCCACCCAGATGTCTGGTGGGAGCATATCGTAGATGGGGGACAGGGTGACTTACTTAGACGGGGTGGGATGTGGCAAGGAGGCCAGGCTGGTGTGCGGGACGCCCAGGGGCCAGCCTTGCCTGTGCTTCCGGGAGGGCCAAAGTCCACAGGGCCCAGGCGCTCAGCTCCTTTTCTGCATCTGATGGCCAGACCCAGAAACTGTTTCCAGTGGCTGGTGTGGTGACTGTAGCTGGTGGTGTTGCCCGAGGGCCGGGGGGGCAGTCACGTTTGGAGTCTGGAATCTGACAGGGTAACAGTTCCAAAGCCTTTGGTCAAGTCCAGTGAGTTTAATGATGGCAATCTTGCAGACCCACATCCTTCGCTGGTGGGTGCAGGGAGCGGTGTCGAGCTGGTGGTCCTAAGACCAGCCTCGAGCTCTCCCCAGCAGGCTCTGTGGCAGCTGACAGGCCTTGGTTTCCCCACTGTTCCAGAAGAGAGTCCTCAGGGGAGAATCCCAGGGAGAGGCCTCTCGTCAGAGGTGTGGCCTCCTGCCGGTGGTGGCAGCTCCTTGGCCAGCACCTTGTGTGTCCAGCGGGGCAGGTTGGGGGTCCCAGCAGCCTCCTGGGGGCAGGTCGGCCACCTGGCCAGGCCCCCGTGGCCTGCACCTGGCTGGAGAGGCCCCCACACCTTCCCGCCCGTCCTGCCCTTCCCATCCTATCTCATCTGTCACTCCCTCCAGCTGCCTCTCTCTGGCTCCCGCGGCCCGGCCACTTCCACTCTCTCCTTGCTCTCCAGCTCTCTGTCCGTGCCTCTACTGCCCAGTTTCTCTGCCATCCCCGGGCCTCTGTCCCCTCCATGCTGCACTTCCCCACCCCCCAGCCCACCTTTGTCTTTCCTGTGACTATGTTGAAAGGGGAAAGGGAGTACCAGGGAATTTGAAGAATCCAATTAAATTCCTGTAGATAAAATAGTGATGAATTGCTCTGGGATGGAGTGGAGGTCCTCAGCTGCAGAAAGTGGGACACAGCTGGGAGTGCTGGGCCCGCGCTCCCCGGGGGAGGGTATTGTCCCCGAGCCCAGCCCAGCCTGGGGGGTGGGAGGGCAGAGCTCTTCCTGATGCTGCTTCCTGCAGCCTGTGCCCAGGGGCACACATCTTACACCTCAGGGCAGTCCTGGTGTGGGGATTACTGAATCCATTCAGCAAAGAAACAGGTTCCTAGAGAATCCCTGAGAAATAGCCATGGGGGCCTGTTGGGAAGTTCTGGTTCCCTGGTGGGGCAGACTGCAGGGGAAGGTGGGGGGGGTCACCCTGGAGGGTGAGCCTCATGGGACTGCTGGGGACAGGCTTGTCTGGAGAGCAGGGATTCTGGCCATCAGGAAGGAAGCCCTGTGTGTGTGGTATGTGTGGTGTGTGTGTGGGGGTGTGTGTGGTGTGTGTGTGTGGTGTGTGGGTGTGTGGTGTG
>NW_027397181.1:0-88016 GCF_003265705.2 Callorhinus ursinus | reverse complement strand
CCTGCCCACTGCCCACAGTATTCCTATGAGGGCAATGATGTCAGCGACCTGCCCGTGAACCTGTCGGTGGTATGGAATGGCAACTTCGTCATCGACAACCCTCAGAACATTCAGGGTGAGCTGGGCGGGTGTCTGGGGTTTGCGGGGGCAGGGGGCACTGAGGGCGGGCTGAGCTGACCGCGCCCCTCCCTGCAGCCCACCTGTACAAGTGCCCGGCCCTGCGGGAGAGCTGTGGCCTCTGCCTCAAGGCCGACCCGCGCTTCGAGTGTGGCTGGTGCGTGGCCGAGCGCCGCTGCTCCCTGCGTCCCCACTGCCCCGCCGACTCGCCCGCCGCCTGGATGCATGCCCGCCATGGCACCAGCCGCTGCACCGACCCCAAGATCCTTAAGGTAGGCAGCCCCGCCCCCGGCCTCCTCCCACTCCCTGCCCCGCTCAGCCTGCGGCGGACTGCACGGTTGTCCCAGCCCCGGCCTCTCCACAGCTGTTCCCCGAGACGGGCCCGCGGCAGGGGGGCACACGGCTCACCATCACGGGCGAGAACCTGGGCCTGCGCTTTGAGGATGTGCGGCTGGGCGTGCGTGTGGGCAAGGTGCTGTGCAGCCCTGTGGAGAGCGAGTACATCAGTGCCGAGCAGTGAGTGCAGCCCGAGCCGTGCGGACGGGCAGGGGCACCCCAACCCCCCGGGCTGGACCCCGCAACCCACTGAGGCCCCTTGGCACCCCGCAGGATCGTCTGTGAGATTGGGGATGCCAGCACAGTGCGGGCTCATGATGCCCTGGTGGAGGTGTGCGTGCGAGACTGTTCCCCCCACTACCGGGCCTTGTCACCCAAGCGCTTCACTTTCGTGGTAAGCCCCCCTCCCCCCGCCCCCCGGTTGCTAAGGGGGAGCTGTGCAGGGGCTGGATTGAGCTCCTGGTCCTCGGTGGGTCCCTTCATCGTGCAACACTTCTGTTCTGGTCTCCCCTCCCCTCCTTGTCTCCAGGCCCCACTCCAGGTCCCTCCTGCACACTTTGGGCCCTGACTGTGGGCTGCATATGAGAGCCCGTGTGCACACAGGGCCTGGGGCCCGGCTGGAGGTGCAAGCAGGCCTCTGGCCTGAAGGGCAGGCCTTTCCTCCCGCTCAAGCAAGCCCCTTCCTCCCATAGACGCCAACCTTCTACCGGGTGAGCCCTGCGCGAGGGCCCCTTTCGGGCGGCACCTGGATTGGCATCGAGGGCAGCCACCTGAATGCGGGCAGCGATGTGGCTGTGTCTGTTGGTGGTCGGCCCTGTTCCTTCTCCTGGTATGGGGTGCAGATGGGGAGTGGGGGGCCAGGGCAGGGCCTGCCTTCCCTGGGTGGTGGTTGGTTCACATGGCTGCATGCCCCCTCCCGTTGCCCAGGAAACAAGGGGGGGTGTGGAGAGCCCGGCTGGGGTGATCACTATGGAAACCAGAGGCGGAGAGTGTTACCATAGAGACACACTACCTCCTAGAGTGGGCAGGGCAGGGCAGGCAGGGTTGGTGGGTGGGCAGGGCCTGGACCTGAGGGGCGGGCACAACTGCCCTGTTTTGGGGTGAGGGGGATCCCTTGGGAACACAAGTATTTTAAAAAAAATTCTTAAGAGGGAAAAAAGAAATCTTGACAAAAGCCCTGAGGCTTGAAGTGGATAATTTTAGATTAGGGATGATAATGGAACGGCCCTTTAAATATTTTCCTGCGGTAATTATCTGCTATCAGACTAATTATTGGTGTTTGCAGCCTTGCTGCAGGAGCGGGCCTGGCGGCTGGGGAGCCTCCGCTGTGCTGAAGTAGCTGAGGGGACAGGGACCCAGGTGCAGGCAGTGGCTGGCTGCTGCTCGCTGGAGATGACCAAGTGCCCTCTCCACGCTGGCCACTTCATTCTGCCTCGTCATGGGCCAGGCTTGGGTTGGCTCCGTTTTCAGATCAGGAGACAGAAGCGGGGAGGGGGACGGAGAGCGTGTGCCTCACTTGCCTTAGTGAGAGTTGGTGCTGAGTGTGGCCCACTGGGAGACACACTTAGCCCCTCGGAAGTGCTGTTGGGAAAGTGGCTGTAACGGTCATCAGCTACCTGGAGCAGGTCCCGTTGGGGTGCCATTTTATTGGTGGGCAGATGAGGCCTGGGGAGGTCCAGTAACTTGCCCACACACCTGTCTGTGATGGAGCCTAGACGCTTAGCCCACCTCGTAAGCGAGCCCTACCACCTGTGTCCTCACTGTTCCCCCTGGCCTCTCAAGGAGGAATTCCAGAGAGATCCGGTGTCTGACGCCCCCTGGGCAGAGCCCTGGCAGCGCCCCCATCGTCATCAACATCAACCGTGCTCAGCTCACCAACCCGGAGGTGAAGTACAACTATACGGAGGACCCCACCATCCTGAAGATCGACCCCGAGTGGAGCATCAACAGGTGGGTGCCCCCTCCAGCCCGTCCTGAGCCCCAGTGACCCCATCTGTCCTGCCGAGGGTGGCGCTCCTGCACCTGCCTCTCTTTCTGCTTCTCAACACTGGGCAGGGGTTGGGAGCAGAATCTAAACGGATGTATGAAAAAGATCCAGAGCGCTACTGTGCCCTGGATGCAACAGCCCGGTTTTCGTGTCAATCACGGAAACAGATTGTCCTCTAAACTCTGGGATGCTGAGCTCCTCAGGAAGATCAAAGGAACACAGTAAGGTGTCCAGAGCCACGGCTCTCAGGACGATGGACTGTGTCCACCTTGAGACGTGGTTGGTGCCATTGGAGGTCCGGTGTGTGGGGATTTTAACCTGTCAGCTGTCTTTGTGGGGGGCCGACTGGCATGTCTGGCCCAACCTATGTGCTGGGCCCGGGCAGAACTTCCCCCCATGAACCCCTACCCCATCTTCTAGCGGAGGGACCCTCCTAACGGTCACGGGCACCAACCTGGCCACCGTCCGCGAACCCCGCATCAGGGCCAAGTATGGAGGTGTCGAGAGGGAGAACGTGAGTCCTTGTGGGACCCCTAGCAGCTTGTGCCACTGCAGGGGGGGACGTGGACCCCAGGGAAGGAAGGTGGGGGCCCCCATGTGCAGGCGAGGCTGCGGCCCCTCGGTCCTGCCAGGGCCTGACTCCATGTGGGAAGCAGCCAGCCCAGCATCCACGCCTACATCCCCAGAGCTGCCTGGTGTACAACGACACCACCATGGTGTGCTGGGCCCCATCGGTGGACAACCCTACGCGCAGCCCGCCGGAGCTGGGGGAGCGGCCCGACGAGCTGGGCTTCGTCATGGACGATGTGCGTGCACTGCTGGTGCTCAACGCCTCCTCTTTCCTCTATTACCCGGACCCTGTGCTGGAGCCGCTCAGCCCCACGGGCCTCTTGGAGCTGAAGCCCAGCTCCCCACTCATCCTCAAGGTGGGCCACTGTGATCTGGGTGGGGGCACAGGATGGGGGGCTTGTGGGGCAGTGGGACTGTCTGGCTCACCCCACCCTCACAGGGCCGGAACCTCCTGCCCCCTGCGCCTGGCAACTCGCGGCTCAACTACACAGTGCTCATCGGCTCCACACCCTGCGCCCTCACCGTATCAGAGACCCAGTTGCTCTGCGAGTCACCCAACCTCACGGGGCAGCACAAGGTCACGGTGCGTCCATGGCCCACCCATCCATGTTCTGGCCCCAGCTCTGGTCTCCTGGGCCCCACCTGCCTTTGACCCACTGACCCTGCCCCACCCAGGGCAATCCCAACTCTGTGGCTGAGCCCCAGACTTGCCTCTGTCCCAGAGGGAACCCAGCTCAGCCCTCGCCTGGCCCTGGTGCCCCCTGGTGGGCCTGGCACCTGCCGAGTCCCCACATCCCCACCCTCTGCCCACCTCAGGCCAGGGGCAAGTGCTGTGGGATTCTCAAGGGGCATGGTACCAGGGGCCTCCGGAGCTCCCAGTGGGCAAGGGGCCTCCTGATTGGCCTGCACCCCCACCCACAGGTGCGGGCTGGCGGCTTCGAATTCTCGCCAGGGATGCTGCAGGTGTACTCGGACAGCTTACTGACCCTGCCCGCCATCGTCGGCATCGGCGGGGGCGGGGGCCTCCTGCTACTGGTCATTGTAGCTGTACTCATTGCCTATAAGCGCAAGTCTCGGGACGCCGACCGCACCCTCAAGCGGCTGCAGCTGCAGATGGACAACCTGGAGTCCCGCGTGGCCCTGGAGTGCAAGGAAGGTGCGTCGTCAGAGCTGCAGGCACGCCGTGTGGGGGAGTGGGGAGCACAGGGAGCGGGGCTTACTTGGCTGCCGCCGCATGTGAGCCAGGCCCTGTCCTCCCCATGATTCTGCTCGGTGTTTGACCTTCCCGACGCCTTTGCTATGCCATGCTCAGGCTCGGGCATATGGGCGAGGCCCTGACCAAGGCCTGCAGCTGGACCCTGGGCGAGCACAGCCTCTATGGGTGTTACTTGAGACACAGGCTCTGGAGCCAGAGAGCTTTGCATCTGTGCCCCTGCTTGGCTGCATGACGTTGAATGGGCACATGACCTTGTGTCTCAGATTCCTCATCTGTAGCATGCGTGCGGTGATTCCATCTCCAGGGCCAGGCATGGCCCCAAGGAGCGGGGGCCCTTTCTTTAGGCCCTGAGTACATACAGACCTTGGCTGATACTGGTCTTTGTTTTCAAGGGGCCGTCTCGGGAATGAGGCCACAGCCCAGCCTCCTAAAAGGGGCTTGGGTCCCTTAAGACCCTGCTGTGTGAGTGGTGGAAATCAGCCCAGGTCATTAGGGAGATGTCGGGTGGGCTTTTGTGCAGGGAAAGTCTGGGGCACAGCTGGCTTCCAGCATGGCTGGGCCAGATCCTCAGCTGTGTCTTCAGCGATCCCTCCCTGTGGTGCCAGGACCAGCACAGGGGGCAAGCTCAGCTTTCCCACTGGGCCCAGCCCTGCCCAACTGCTGATGCCATGCCTAGTCACGTGCCCCCTTCCCTGAAGCCTGCTCCCCTGGAAGCCCCTGAGTGAGAGTGGGCAGACCCCAAGGGCAGGAGGGGGGTACCCCAGAGAATAGGGTGGGTTCTGACAGGCAGGGGCCACAGATGTCAGAAAAATGTGAGCAGTGGACTCGGGTGTCTGCAGGAAGGGTGAGGGGGATGGGCCCCAAGTTGGAACAGAGGCCACTCTGTCTCTGTCCCTCGTGTCCCAGAGAGACCAGTGTGCTCATTCCTGGCAGAGCAGATACTGCCCGACCTGCCCAGGAGCCAAGGGTACTGCTGCAGGGTGGGCACAGAGAGGTGGGCGCATAGGTCAGGGCCTGCACGGAGCCCTGGTGGCCTGGGATGGAGGCCCTGGGCTGCACGCTGGCCACTTGAGGGGGTGGGTGCGGCTGCTGTGTGTGCCGCGGGCTCTAGGCAGCAGACAGCAGCCTTGGCCTGTGATGGCCACCCTCAGACCTGGTTCGCTTCTCTGGCTGGTGTGAGGTGGTACCGCAGGGCTGTGTGACCCGGGCAGGGGGCCAGCCTGGGATGGCCCCCGTCTCCTTGTGGCCCCCAGCTTACCGCCTCATCAGGGAAATGGGGGCAGTCACAAGGGGTGGATGGAGCCACACTAGTGGTAATTGACAGGTGAAGGACCTGTCTTAGGTGCCAAGAGCAACCTCAGACGTTTTGTGAATGCTGGCCACAGCTCTGGGAGGCAGGTGGTGGGAGTGTTCCTATTTGGGGCATGAGGGAAAGGGAGCTGAGGCCCTGGGGGTGACTGCTGCATGGGGGCCTCATGCCTGCAGCAGGCCGGGCACTGGGCTGTTGGTGACTCCCCCGGGACTTAAGAGTGTCCCATTTAGTCAGGACCCTTGCCCGTCTGAGAACTGAAAGGTCCTGGACCGACCCACCCGCCCCATGGGACACAGGCAGGTGTGTGAGGCTTAGGTGGGAGTCAGGTGGCCTAGATGGGGAGCTCTGTGGGCAGGGAGAACCTCAGGATGACGACAGCCGTGTGCCGCGGCCAGCACACAGGGTGCCTTTATCTGCCAGCGCAGTGTGGGGGGCAGAGGCTGGTGGGTGCTGCAGGGCCGGCCAGGCGGCGATAACCAGATTCCTGGCAGCGGTGCCCATGAGGTGAAGGCCCTTGCTCTTAATTAAACCTGCCAACCATCCCCCAGAGCCCGCCTCGCGTTCCTCTGGCTCCTGATCAGATAGAGCCTCCCTCGGGCCGCTGCAGGGCAGACACCTCCCAGCTCTGGAATGTTCCGTTGAGGCCTGCCCCTGCCCTGCCTGCCTTTGTTTCCAAAAGAAGCAGAGCTGCCCTCAGCAGGGTGGGCAGTGGAGAGGGCCCGTGGGTCTGAGCTCTGCATATGGCGGTTGTCAGAGTGGAGGGTTCAGGGGAGCCGGGGCGGGCAGTGTGCACCCCAGGGTGGTGGAGGGAGCCAGCACCCATAGTTTCCTTGCTCTCCGGTGCCAACGTTAGATGCAGGAAGCCCCTCTCAGCCCGGCCCTGGGCGCAGCACCTACTCTGCTGTTGTCTGGTGCATCCTGGGACACGTCAGAGGGACAGAGGTTTTGTCCATGTGTTAGCACTGGGTGAACTGAGCGGTTTCCTTAAGGTTACCCAGCCAGCGAGCCGCAGAGCCAGAGTTGGAGCCTGGCCCTGAGGGTGGGAGGGCTTGGGGGGGCAGCTGCCTTGATACCTCGTCTGGCTGCAGCCTTTGCGGAGCTGCAGACGGACATCCACGAGCTGACCAATGACCTGGATGGTGCCGGCATCCCGTTCCTCGACTACCGGACGTACGCCATGCGGGTGCTCTTCCCCGGGATCGAGGACCATCCAGTGCTCAAGGAGATGGAGGTGGGCTGTTGGCTGGGGCTCACTGGGACCTCTGCCCACTGCTGGGGCTCCTGGTTACTGTCGGGCAGCCTGGGGCCCCCGGGGGATGGCCCACACGTGTTGGGAGGGGCACTGGGAGGCAGGGCCCTTGGCTCCCTGTAGTGCTTCTGCAGTGGCGGGGAGACGGGCCTGGTGGGGGCCTGCGGTCGGGGCTGGGCTTCATCCCAGCCAGCCACCTTGGCTGGAGCCTGGGCTCACTGGGACCTGCCTCTATTTTATCGAGGCCTTGAGTGCGTTGTGTACCGCCTGTGCACATTCACCTGGCCTGTCTCCTGGCTGGTTCTGGATGCTGAGCCTCACTGGGCAGGGGGCTACTGCTGTGCGGACTGGGAGGTGTGGGGGCTCAGCTGGACTTTGCGTGGCTGTTTGGGGTGAGTGTGTGGCTGTTGCAGCACGGCGGCCCTCACGGAACGGGACTTTTGCTTTGTGGAGGTGTTGGCAGTACTCAGGCTATTGGCATGAGCTTGCTGAGAGGAAGAGGGCTGGCCCCGAAGTCCTCTAGGAGCCCCCAGCAGCAGGCCAGGAGCCCAGTGCCCAGCCAGAAACAGTCAGAGGCTCAGCAAGTCAGCTCGTTCATGCTGTCCTGCCGAGGGCATCCCATCTGTGCACATTTCGGATGTTGGGGAGCCCCTCCTTGTCACAGCTCTCTCGGTGGGACAGTCCCTCTTGAGCTCTGCTGGAATGGGCCTTCCTATCACTCTGGCTCAGGCCCAGGGCTGCCTTGGGCTGCTCATCAGCTCCTCATCCCGGGGATGGCTGCCACATCAAGGGCTCCACATGCCTTGTCACATCTCTTTCCTGATGTGGTCCTCTGCTGTGCCAGCCTGACGGCTCTCTTAATTGGGACTGTGTTCTACTTGGGTCTTGTCACCTGTCTGCCTGGGCTGGGAGCAGTGGCACTGGCAGCCTCTGCATGGCCTGGTGGGGAATCTCCTGTTTTGACAAGCCTTGGTGTGTGTAAGAGAGAGAGTAGGGGCCCTGGAGCCAGCCATGCCTGCATTCCACCCCTTCTCCCCACTTCCATGTCACGTGGTAGTGAGCAGAGGGAGAGGGAGTCCACCTTTACTCAGAGCACTCCTCCTTCTGATTCTTGTTTGCCCCCTCACTGTGAATGTGAGGGAACATGCTGGGCAGGAGGAGATGGCCCAGGGCCACGCGGAGGGAGGTGGCCATGCTGGGACTACCTGCCCATACCCGCTGTGTGGGGGGATACTTTATTGTCCCCTGTGAAGTGGGGAAGGTGATTCTTGTTGTGAGTGCAGAGTGAGACCATGGACGTTCTGTGCTGGTGCCCAGCAGATGGGGCATTGAGTTTGGCTTCCTTCTAGCTACCAGAGCGAGGCTTCAGGAGGTGGCGGTCCCAGTGTCTGGCTGCAAAGAGGGTGGCCTTCGTTCTGTACCTCCCACTGACACTGGTCTGCCCCGTCCCTGCCTGTGGTGGGCTACTCAAGTAGCTGCCCGGACACATCCGTTCTACCAAGGACAGTTGAGGCCCAGGGACCTGTTAGGGCAACATGTCCCCTGCCTTCAAGGCCTCCTCTCTGGCCCTGCCCTCAGCCTTCCCCTTCCTGCCTCTCATGTGGGGGCTGGGTGCCCCTCTGGGTCTGAGCGCACCTGTGGGCTGCCCCTCCCCCAGGTGCAGGCCAACGTGGAGAAGTCACTGACGCTGTTTGGGCAGCTGCTCACCAAGAAGCACTTTCTGCTGACCTTCATCCGCACGCTGGAGGCCCAGCGCAGCTTCTCCATGCGAGACCGTGGGAATGTGGCTTCACTCATCATGACGGCGCTGCAGGGCGAGATGGAGTATGCCACGGGGGTGCTCAAGCAGCTGCTGTCTGACCTCATCGAGAAGAACCTAGAGAGCAAGAACCACCCCAAGCTGCTGCTGCGGCGGTGAGCCTGGACTTCCGACCTGCAGACCCTAGCTGGCGCATCGGGTGCGGGGCCCCCACCCCAGAGCATGCCGTACCCAGTGCCCATTGGTGCCAAGCCAGAGTTGTCCAGCTCAGAGGCCTGGCTCTGGGGCCAAGGGCTGGGGTCTCCATGGCAGCCCCCAGCCGCCTGACGCCTGCGGTGCCTTGCAGGGCCTGACCTTCAGCACCCCAGGCGGGAGTGGGGTGGGCACAGTGAGCAGGCATGGCGGTGGAGTCAAGCCACCCCCCTCGTGTTGTGCCCCCCAGGACTGAGTCAGTGGCGGAGAAGATGCTGACCAACTGGTTCACCTTCCTTTTGTATAAATTCCTGAAGGTAGGTGGCTGCTGAGGAGGAGGGAACATCAGAGGTGGGGTGTCAGGCAGGTGGATGGGCTCAAGGGAAATAGGAGAAGAGAGAGTCACGGGCAGGTGGTGGGGGGGGGGTCTCAGCCCAGAGGGGCTTGGCTGGGGACTGGGTCTCAGCAGGAATTCCCCCAGGACATGTGTCTCCTTAGCCTCTTTCCTCCTCCTCTTCCTGGAGACTGACCATGCCTCACCCAGCCCCAAGGTAGGGGTGGACACCCCAGCGCTGCAGTGAGCATCTGGCTAAGCTGGAGTTTGGACCCAGGCCCATGTCTCAGTAGCTGAGCCCATGGTCCAGAGCCAGGGATGGAGGGGACATCTGGGCAGGGACTTTTCTGTGTCCAGCACCCAGTGCTGACCAGCCTGGGGAGGCTCTTGGGGGCTCCTCCCATCCAAGTACTAACCAGGCCCGACCCTGCTTAGCTTCCGAGATCAGACGAGATCGGGCGCGTTCAGGGTGGTATGGCCGTAGACTCTTGGGGGCTCCTGTTGGCCCCTGTTGGGAGATGGTGGCCGCCTGGGCCTCCTCTGTTGTCTGGACAGGCCCCCACCCTCAGAAGATGAGCCCTGGAGACCCGTGGCCAGCCTCAGAATAGGGTGGACACTAGATACGGTCCAGGTGGATTTTTTGGGGGGTATAAGCAGTGAGACTGGTTACTTGCTCTTTAGAAATGAGATGATTCAGAGCCAAATATCTGCTTCTCTTAAAATCTGAAGGCTTGGCAGACAAGCCCACAGTCCTGCTGGAGAGGTGGATGGGGGATGCCCAGCATAGCCCAGTGTGTATGGTTCGAGTGTGCTCCCACCTGGTCTCTGGCATCTGGTTGATGCCCTGCAGATGGCCAAGGTCATAGGCAGTGGAGCCCAGTGGCCACGGGTGGGGGCTGGCCGCAGGTGGCCTGGAGCTCAATTTTACTGTGGTTGCTTCTTGGTCATGGACCTTAGTTGCCGGGGTCCTCACTGAGTTGGGGATAGCGGTGGACTCTTGGAGGTGCCTAGGGCAGAGTCTCTCCCTGACTGGGGAGAGAGGCATGGATGGGATGCTGGGATGCGAGGTCAGGTGAGAAGGGGCAGGGAATCAAGGGGATGAGGGACTTGAGCAAAGGTGTGAAGGAAGGGAAGGAGTTAGCTAGCCCGAGGGAAACAGGTCCCCGAGGTACGTGCAAGCTCCAGCAAGGGGGCCCCGGGGGAGCCAGGCGGGGCTGGTCCGGTGGGGGCCACAGCAGGAGGGAGCAGTGGCAGAGTCTCAGAATCCTGGGCACATGACAAGTGCCCCGTAAACAACATTATCATTGCACAAAACTGGTGGCCAGTGACAGACTCGTGCCTTTCTTGTAGAAATGCAATTCTGTGCAGACCGTGCAGGGGGCACTTACGTGCTCGTAAAATGGTGTTCCGTAAGCCAAGAGAAGCAAGGACTGGTGTCAAGCCCTGTCTCCGTTCCTCCCTGTCTGGCCCTGACTCTGCACACCCAGAGAAAGGGGACTCATTTTGACGTCCGGTCTGAGAACCTGGGTTGGGTGTGTGTGCCGTGTGAGCGCAACACAGGACACGGCAGGTGGATGGGCTGTGTGGGTGTGGTGCTGTCTGAGGGTTGTGCTTTGGGCTCCTGGGCGGGGCCTGCTTTATGCGGGGTGGTGACATGGGGGGTAGTGAGCAGAGGGAGAGGGAGAGGGAGGCCACATTTACTCAGAGCACTCCTCCTTCCCATTCTTGTTTGCCCCCTCACCGTACACATGAGGGAACATGCTGGGCAGGAGGAGATGGCCCAGGGCCATGAGGCAGGGAGGTGGCCATGCCCATACCTGCTGTGAGGGGGGATACCAGAGACTGGCCTGGGCTGCTTCTGTCCACAGCCAGGATCTGAGCGAGAAATTTCTGGTTGTAGGGACAAGCAGGTGCAAAGGCCCTGAGGTGGGGACACGCTTGGTTGGTGGAGGAGTAGGAGGTGGCCTTGGTGGCTACAGTGTGGGGAGCCAGAGGGCAAGTGGTCAGAGGCAGGGGCAAAGCAGACTCTTGCTGAGTGCCTGGGGCCCACCTCTCGTTGTCTTGGCCATGGACTCCTGTGTCCCACGGTACTGGAGAGTCGCAGCTCCAGGTCAGTGTGTCTGCACCCATGGTTGCATTGGCCTTGTGCTCTCAGGTGATGGAAGGAGGGGTGGTCCTCTGCCTGCAGGGCTGGGTCCCAGCTGGGTGGGCCTCTGACATCCAGCCAGTCACCGTCAGACACAGTGCTGTGCGGCACAGGGTCCACCGTGCCTCGGGCCGTGGGGTGGGCCTGGGAGCCTGGGTGCTGTGTTGGCTGCTCAGGTCAGGCTCTGGAGAGTGGGGTGCTGGAGCACAGGCAGGGGGCTGGGGGCTGGGGTGGTGGGCCCGCTGAGGCCTGAACTGGGGGGACGCTTCAGGGAGGAATCCACCGGCCTTGGTCTTATTTGGCATAAACCCGGCTTGGCCACATGGCGTTTTTCTCTGTGTGCTCCTCCTGGTTGAGGCCACACTAGGATTTTCACTTCGAAGTTCACAGGGGCAGCTGGTCTGTTGTTCAACCTATTTATTTTCTTGCACCGCCTTCTTGGGGCTCTAGAATCAGGGATCTGCTTGTCTGCTAAAAAGAATTTGGAAAAGTTGCTCCTTTCTCGTTGTGGGAAGCGTGCACACGGCTGCACCAGAAGCTGGGAGTGGAGGGTGGAGGCGGCCTCCCCTGGGTGTCCTGGACACAGCTGATGCCCACCTGCCTGCTGCAGGAGTGCGCAGGGGAGCCCCTCTTCATGCTCTACTGCGCCATCAAGCAGCAGATGGAGAAGGGCCCCATCGACGCCATCACAGGCGAGGCCCGCTACTCCCTGAGTGAGGACAAGCTCATCCGGCAGCAGATCGACTATAAGACACTGGTGAGTGTGAGCCCAGCCGTCCCGTGCAGCCCTGCCCTCTCCATGCACCCCTGCACAGCGTGCGCCCGGAGAGGTGGGGCTTGACGCTGCACCCCGCCCTGCCCGCAGACGCTGAACTGTGTGAACCCCGAGAACGAGAATGCACCCGAGGTGCCAGTGAAGGGGCTGAACTGTGACACGGTGACGCAGGTTAAGGAGAAGCTGCTGGATGCCGTGTACAAGGGTGTGCCCTACTCCCAGCGGCCAAAGGCTGGGGACATGGACCTGGGTGAGCCTGACTGCTCGGGGAAGTGGGCTGCGTGTGCCAGGGGCCTGAGGCTACAGGCAGCGAGCCGGACACGGTGCTGGTCTGGGGGTGCTGCAGGCCATGGGGGTGGGGGGGTCTGTGGGAAGGGATGTGGTCTGGGCTGGGCTCTGGAAAGCTGCTCCCCGCCCGGGCAGAGGGAAGAAGCAGGAAGTCCACTCAGAGGCTGCTGCCTTCCAGGGGCCAGGCAGGTGGTGGGTGCCTGGGTACCAAGGAGGGGGTAGGCTTGTTGGAGCTGGGACAGGGGGCCGCTCTGGCTCATGAGCCAGACAGGTAGGGGTGGCTGCAGAGCTAGAAGGGCCCAAGCAGGCGGGGGGAGGTATAGGGCCCGGGGCTCGCGTGGTAGCTGTGGCTGGAGAAGCCGGGGTGGGGCACCATGCTGGCCTCAAATGCCAGCCTGAGGAGGAGGGCCTAGAGCTCTGGAAGGCAGGGCATACTGTGGGAGGGCCGGGCTGCCCCCAGTGGACCAGCTGCAACAGGTGGAGGGCTGCTGGAGGGGGCGTGGGCAGCAGCAGGGATGCAGGCCTTACCCGCAGGGGTGCATGCATCCTGCTCAGAGCCAGGATGGGAGCCTCGAGGAGGGGAGGAGCCTTGTCTCTCCCTCATTCTGCCGTTCCGGGCCTCTCACTAAGTGTCCACAGGATGCCCTGCTCCCTCGGGGCCTGTCCTTTCCCTCCTGCTCTGAGAGGCCAGGATCATGGGTAGGGAGTGGTGGGTGGGTGGCACCTGCCCGGGTGGCCCGCCCCTCCAGCACTCCCCTTCCCCCTAGAGTGGCGCCAAGGCCGCATGGCGCGCATCATTCTGCAGGATGAGGATGTCACCACCAAGATTGACAACGACTGGAAGAGGCTGAACACGCTAGCTCACTACCAGGTAACAACCCCCAGGCTTCCTGACCCTCTGGCCACAGCTTGGGCCTCTCCTCTTGGGGCCCCAGGGCAGTGCAATGTCTAGGCCCGTTGGGCTCTGGGTAGTGGATCTCTCAAGGAGAAGAGGGTACAGGGACCCCACGCAGCCCTGCAGGTGCACTGCTGGGGAAACAGGCTCAGAGTGCTGAGGTGACTGGCCTCCAGGTTCAGACCAGGAAGGGGGTGTCCTCTGGGCTCCTGATGATGGGTCACACATCTCCTGGCCCTCTGCCCGCAGGTGACCGACGGGTCCTCAGTGGCCCTGGTGCCCAAGCAGACGTCTGCCTACAACATCTCCAACTCATCCACCTTCACCAAGTCTCTCAGCAGATACGGTGAGGGGCTAGATGGGGACGGCAGGGCCCACAGGCCTGGATGGGACGCCCTCCCCCCCCCCCCCCCCCGTCCAGTGCTCCCTGCTGCAGGCTGGGAGGGGCCTTCTTCGTGGCTTGTCCCTTGGAAATGGCTTTTCCCTCAAATGTGGAGGTTCTCTTTCCCCAGACGTTACGTAGTGGTCCTTTCTGCCATCTCCCTGATATCTCTGTCTGTCCCCAACAACCCAGGGAGGTGGGGCTGTTGATTCCAGTTTTCAGATGAGGAAACAGCCTCAGACAGGGGAGCTGCCAAGGCCACCTGACCAGCACCAGGGTGGGCATTGGGTGCTAGGCGTGGAGGGCCCCCCCACTGACGAGCAGGGTGCCCGCAGAGAGCATGCTGCGCACAGCGAGCAGCCCCGACAGCCTGCGTTCACGCACCCCCATGATCACGCCCGACCTGGAGAGCGGCACCAAGCTATGGCACCTGGTGAAGAATCATGACCACCTGGACCAGCGGGAGGGCGACCGAGGCAGCAAGATGGTCTCCGAGATCTATCTGACACGGCTGCTGGCCACCAAAGTAGGCCCTGGTGGGCAGGTGGTGGGGAGGTCAGGGGGTGGAACGGCCAGGCCTGGGCCTCAGAAAGCAGAGCTCAGAGCAAACCCCTCATCCTCACCCTTATCCTGTGGCAACCAGCTGCCCAGGCCACCCGGGAGGCGAGGGGGGCAGCCTGGTGGCCCCCCTGGACCTCTGCCCTTGCCTGCCTGCAGGGCACGCTGCAGAAATTTGTGGATGATCTGTTCGAGACCATCTTCAGCACGGCGCACCGGGGCTCGGCCCTGCCGTTGGCCATTAAGTACATGTTCGACTTCCTGGACGAGCAGGCTGACCAGCACCAGATACACGACTCAGACGTGCGCCACACGTGGAAGAGCAACTGGTGGGTTTGGGAGGATGGGGCATAGCGGGCGCCCCAGGGCGGGGAACAAGGGCACTAGGGGTCCAGCCAAGGAGGGCTGGAGGCTGTGGGGCCACGGGAGGCTGGCCCCCAGGGACAGGTTTGCCCGGGTGAGGAGAGAGTCCCCTCCAGGTTCACCGCCTCCGCACTGAGGCCAGTCCCTCTGTGGGTGCGCCTTCCTGACTCACCCATCTTGGGGGCGTCTGACGTCTCTCCGCCCAGGGTGTGGGCATGTCCTCTGCTCCAACTTGTGGGACCTGCCTTAGGCGTGGGAGGTGAATATGGGTGTGTGTCCATGCCTGTTGGATTCACGAGTGTCTTTGGGTGTGCGTGGCTGTGTGCAAGTGTGTGAGTGCGGGCTTGCGTGTGAGCAGTCGGCTCAGTGGGATGGGCCCGTTCTCACCGGCTGCAGTGAGGACAGTGAGAGCCAGCGCTCCTGAAGCCCTCCCCCCTCCCCCTACGGGGCCAGCAGCCACCACCCAGTCTGGCTTTTGTCTCTCTGAGCCTGACCCTGGGCCCTCGGCACCATTCGCCCTATCACAGAAGCTCCTGTGCCTTTGGCCTCTGGCATCTTCCTCCCTTGTCCCCTGGTGACCTTAGCTCTCCTAGGACTTTGACCTCTACAAGCTGCTGCTTCCCAAGCCTGGGATGCAGCCCTGGCCCTGGTTGGGACCCACCCTGGGCCTCCAGCTCCACCTGTGCTCCTTAAGAGGGTTTCATGGGGCACTGGAGAGGGGGCAGCGCCATGCAGGTTTGCATCGTCCAGGGGAATTTTCTGTGATGGCGGAATGTTCTAGATCTGTGCTGTTCATAGCAGTGGCTGGCAGCCGTGTATGACTGCTGAGCATTTGACCGAGGACTGGTACAACCCAAAATCTGGATTTTTAACTTAATTTAATTCTGTAAACTGCCACACATGGCTAGTGGCTAATGCATACCCTAGCTGAGGGCTGTCCTAGAGGTGGCATTTTGGATGAAGAGGTCAGCTATCTGTGGGGCTGTGTCTCCTGGGCCCTTTCCTGGTCTTGCTTCCAGGGCCCATCTGGGTAGGAGAAGGGGTGAGCCAGGCCAGGTGTGCCCTGTCTTGGGGATGAGCCTTCCCTGGAGGGGAACCTGCTTAGGTGTGAACCAGCCCCATGGTGTGCCTGCATGAGTGTGTGCCTTCCATGGGGGTGAGCCAACCTGGGTGTGTGTGACCCCTGATGTGAGCAGGCATGCAGGTCTAGGAGGACTGTGGCCATGTGCACTGGGCACCCAAAGGTGAGGGAGCACTTCTGGGTCTGTATGTCTCACCCATGTGTGCCTCTAGGGGAGGGCTGCCCTCCTGGAGGCACTGGGGGGTAGGATGCACTCACCAAGAGTCCTGGCTCTCTCTGGGCCTCAGTTTCCCCACCTCCTTGGAAAACCGTGACCAATGTGAAGGTCAGAGCCAGGAGGGCTGCAGGCCCTCTGGCCAGCCCCTTCCCTACACCATTGGGAAGGGATGCTGAGGCCTTGTCTGACCATGCACTTGGGCCCACCCACCTGCAGCTTGCCCCTGCGCTTCTGGGTGAATGTGATCAAGAACCCACAGTTTGTGTTCGACATACACAAGAGCAGCATCACGGACGCCTGCTTGTCAGTGGTGGCCCAGACCTTCATGGACTCCTGCTCCACGTCTGAGCACAAGCTGGGCAAGGACTCACCCTCCAACAAGCTGCTCTATGCCAAGGACATTCCCAACTACAAAAGCTGGGTGGAGAGGTAGGCGGCGCCAGGGGGGCGGGCAGACGGGCAGGCAGGCATGGGGCCAGGACCCCACTCACGGCTCCCCCTGCCTCCCTCTGCAGGTACTATGCTGACATCGCCAAGATGCCTGCGATCAGTGACCAGGACATGAGCGCCTACCTGGCCGAGCAGTCGCGGCTGCACCTGAGCCAGTTCAACAGCATGAGCGCCTTGCACGAGATCTACTCCTACATCACCAAGTACAAGGATGAGGTGAGCACGCGCACTGGCCCTCACCCAGAGCCCCCTCTCCCACGCCCGCCCAGCTCAGACCCCTGCCAGATGCTGCCAAGCAAGCGTCCTCCGTTAAAGCCCCTTCAGCTACCCCTGCCCCACCAGCCCCTCCCCACGTCTCAGGGCTGGCTGGGCGCTTGCCTTTTCCACTCTGCACCCCGACTGGCCACCTTGCTCACTGGGGCAGGGAGGGAATGCTGTCTTGACTCCTTGCCAGGCCTGGCAGGGTCGGGCTGGGCTGCACTAGGTCAGGGATTGTGCTTCTGGTCATTGTGGGGCGTTGGGGAGTGGACGGCAGTGTCTTTCCAAGGTGGAGACTGTGGGTCAGTGAGTGCCTGTGCCCTGAGGGCCCATTACAGGGTTTATCAGCCTGGGTGGATGTCTCCAGGGCAGGGTACCAGGCCTTTCCTCAACCTTTAGCACCTTCCGCTGCTGACTTGGAGTGAGGCTTCAGGAGGCCTCCTAGGTGTCTCTGCCGAGCTGGGGCTCCCTGAGCTGTCTGGGGAGGGAGGATGGACTTACAGGCTGGATTGGATAGGGCACAAAGGGCTGGAGCAGCAGGATGGGCCTGGCCAGTGCCAGGGCCCTGAGGCCAGAGTGGGCCCTGTTGTAGGACGGCGGAGGCTGGGAGGCTGAATCAGCCGGCCCTGGGGGAGGAGCAGGAAAGGCTGAGGCAGGGTTCGTCCCTCGGTGTGCACGCCTCGGGGAACTTGGGCTGTTCCCTGAGTGAGATGGGCCTTCAAGGTTTAGAGCCGTGATTGGACTGCCAGATAGCAGGGGACGAGAGGGAGGCAGAGACCGGCAAGGCTGCGGCCACGCTGCTGGGCCGTGGGGTTCAGGGGCTAGGTCTTGCCTATCGGACTGGCTATGGGCCTGTCTCCAGACCTGTGGCTGAGTGACAGGAAGTGTGAGGCGGGCTGCAGGAGCTAGGGGTCTGAGGGGCAAGGGGCGCAGCTATTCAAGTGTGAGGGGAAAGATCTGAGAGCAGGAGAGTCTCGGGCTCTAGGCCCAAGTGTGGGGTCGGTGGCCGAGAGAAGGAGGCATCCGTGAAGGGAGAAGGCAGCCCCAGAGGTGAGTCCAGAGCCGGGACAGACAGAGCCTTGGGACTGAGAGCCAGGGACAGGCCACGGCAGATGGCCGAGTGCGGAGGAGGATGAATGGCCTACAGGTTGGGGACTGAAGCCCGCCTTCTTTCGGCCCTCGAGGGAGAGCAGAGGGGAGCTCGCGGTCCTCTCTGAGGAGCTCTGCTGTAACGGGGTGTGGAGAAACGGGCGGTGGTTGGGGGCGCTTGGATGCAGTGAGGGGGTGGCGGGGCTGTGCTCTGGTGGGCTGACGGCCAGTAGGACACAGGAGTGTGGGCAAGCGGAGGGCCCAGCGAGTGCTCGGTGCCTCAGGCGGAGCTGGGGTGCAGAGCAGGCTGTGAGGGGGTAGTGTCTGTGCCCCGTGAGGCCAGGCCCTGCTCTGACAGACCTGCACTGAGAGAGCCCCAAGGGCTGGCTGTGATGAAAGCCCAGTTTGGGGACAGGGTAGGCATGGTGACCTGGGGGACTCATTCTCTACACTGGGGTCCTGGGGGTCCAGGCTCAACCCAGACCCCTCAGCTGAAATGGAAGGAGCAGAGTCTAGTGCCGACTCCAGAGGCCCTGCTGGTGGTGGCCGTGTGACATGCTCCCTGGGCACCCCGCCCCACCTCAAGCTTTCTTGTACCCGCCCCACGGGAGCAGGTGGCCCTGGCCAGGCTCACTGACGCCCCCGCCTACCCTCGTAGATCCTGACTGCCCTGGAGAAGGATGAGCAGGCGCGGCGGCAGCGGCTCCGGAGCAAGCTGGAGCAGGTGGTGGACACGATGGCCCTGAGCAGCTGAGACACTCGGCCATCACCGCCCAGTGGGAGTTGAGCAACAGGGCCCACAGGCGCGGCCTCCGTCCGGCAGCCAGAGCTGGGAGGCCCCGGAGGCAGCCTCGCCCCAACTGTGCCTAGTGCCAGGGCGCTCGGGGCCGGGCGTGCGGTCCAGCGTCCTCCCGGCCCTCCCCCTCTTCCTGCCTGGCGGGGGTCCCAGTTCTTGGTGTGGGGGACCGTGCCTGCAGCACCACCCGTGCCCAGAGCTGCTCACCACGGGGCGGGGGGAGCCCAGCAGTGACCAGAGGCTCCTGGGGAGGAGAGGGTGCTGCCAAGGACCAGCGGGTAAGGCTGGAGCCCTCCGGGAAAGGGGTAGCCGGCCTGGTCTGTCTCCTTGAGGCCGTGATGCCAAGGTCAGAAGGGCCAGGACGAGGGGCTATAGGAGGGCGCCAGCCGTTCCCGGCGTCCTGGGCAGAGTGTGAGGCGCGGGCCCCGGATGGCAGCCCTGGGCGGGGGAGGCTGAATGCCCAGGGCCCAGCCGAGGGCCGCTGAAGCCGGCCCGCCCGCCGCGTCTGGCACCCCCACGCTCGCTGCACGACCGCCACCATCCTCCGATTCACCGCGTGCTCTCCGCGGCCGCGGCCGAGGCCGGAGCGCCACGTCAACCTCGCCCAGACAGGCCCCAGCTCCCTCCTGTGGAGGGGCTGCAGAACAGTTCGCCCAGCGCCCCCATGTGACTTCCAGAAGGACTCGGTGACTCCTTTCCTGTCCTCAGGGCTGCGCCTCTGGGAGCCACTGGGGCCTGGGGCTCCGGGTCATGAGCGCACGTTCCCGTTATTTATTCCCCCACAGTACCGCTCCTGGCACCAGCCCCTGGGCGGGCTGTGCTCTCTGGCCGCGCGGGTCCTGGGAGTAGCCCCCGGCCACCCTCCTCCCTCGTCCCCCCTCTGTGTCCCCTGCTCGCCACGTCCACTTTCAGCGGCTTCCGGTCCGACATCTCTGCAGCGCGGTGGGACGTCTGGGGGACTTGTTTTGGTTGTTTCAGGGGAGCACTCTGGGTGGGCAGCCGGGGCTGTGGCAGGGCCCCCGGGAGTAGAACGCAGTGCCCAGAGGGGCCCGAGGCTGGCTCTGCCCGGCCGCCCTCAGTGAGCAAGAAAGAACACGTTTTTAATTAAAAGAACTCTGTACATATATATATATATATATGTGGCTCTAGCCTCAGTCTCCAGCCCCAGTGGGGTCCTGTATAGTTAACTGGAGGAGGAGAAATTTCACAATGTAGAATAAGGAAATTAGGGCAGTGGGAAAGCAATACCAAATGGTCGTGGAGGAAGTGGCCAGGGCTTCCCCCGGTGGCGCGCCCCCAAGGCCTCTGCCCCTCGACCTGCGGGTCATCCTGTTTTTGTTTGTTGACGTACAAAGGAGAAACCTTCTCGCTGGCCCCTCGAGAGTGTCCAGGGCGCGGGGCCATGGATTCCTGCATGACCGTGCTAGCGTTTAGTCTGACTTGATCTTTTTAAAACTGCAAGTGTTGAATACTAGAGGTTGTTAGACCCCTTTTTTTATGTTTTTTAATTAATTAGTCACTTGTGAGAACAAACAAGCGGCCTGGCCCCTTTTCAAGTTCACTTTTTCGACGGTACTCAAGATTCCCACGGACTTTAAGGGACAGCTAACTGTGGCCGGCCCTGCGCCCACGGGCTGCCTGTCTTGGGGTCCCCCCTCCTAAGCAGCGTGAGCCACACCCTGGAGATCAGATCAGGGGCCACTTCCTCCCGTGAGGGAGCTCCGTGAAGTCCGAGCGCTCCTGCTGCAGGAAGGTCTTGGCACAGGCTGGACGGGGGACCCATGGGCACCGGGCAGGGCTCGGGCCTCCTGCGGCTGTGGGTGCCCTGCTGGAGCTCAGGCCACCCCCGGCCCCAGCGCAGCTCCTGTAGACTCATCCCTGGGCAGCCCAGCTGAGGCCGGTCTGGCTAGAGATCTGGCTGTCTTTTGGTAACGGCTCGCCTTGGCCTGGATTCTTGTCCCCGGGTGCACCCCTGCCTCCCCTCTGATGTCTGGCCGCGTCTGGGGGCAAGCCTCGTTCTCCCTGAAAGTCTTCCCAGGATGCCGGCTTCTATGTGAAGCCCCTGTTCTTCCAGTTCCATGAGGTCAGGTTGGGGTTCCTCGGCCCCTGTGTCCCTCCTCTTCAGAATCTAGTTCCAGCCCCTTCCTCTGCCCTCCCTGGTCCCCGCAGAGCCAAGCCCCCTGTGCCTGCCTCTGCGAGGCGACAGGTTCCAGGGCGGGGCCCTCCCTGTGCCCTTGTCACTTGGACAGTGGGCGGGCAGGGCAATGGTGGCAGAGGGAGGCCAAGCACTTTAGCAGTACCTGTTTACATGCGAGCCCGTGGAGCTGGTCTTTGGCCTGCCTCACCCCTGCAGCAGATCGTGTGCACCTGCCTTCCTGCTGGGTGGTGCAGTTAGGCCCTGCCTCCTCCTTGTCACTACTTCCCATGGCCCTCCCAATCCTGTAGCACCCTACTGGCACCTCTGCGCATCCTCCTGCCAGGGGCTCCCACCCCAAGGTCTGACACTGGCACGGGGGCCCGGCAGGAGCCTGGAACTGAAGCCCTGCTCTGAGCAACGGGGGTGGGCGCCCCTCTGCCGTCCCAGGGCTTGGGGGATCCAGGCCTCAGTGTGGGCTGCAAGGGCTCCCAGCCTGTCCCAGACACTGCTGCTATTGCCTGCCCTGCTACAGGCCACTCCTCCCCACTCCCCTGCCTGGCCTTCCCCCTTCCCCACCCTGCCCCCATCCACACGGTCTCAGGAGTGCCCCTAGACAGCTCACACCTCGCTCTGGGAGCCTGGTCTCTCCATATACCTCGAGCTTGCCCTGTATTCCCTGACCCAGGGCCCGAGGAGCCGGGGCTGGGGGCTGTGGAAGAGGGACCTGGGGTACCCCAGACGGAGGGCCCCAAACCTCCCTCCCACCTTCCCTGGTTTGGCCTTGCTGAGAGTACCCACACCCCGGTTCCCCAGTTCTGGATCTGATTTCAGGCTCACGTCGTTGGTGCTACACAAGCTAGAATAGATATATTTAGAGAGAGAGAAAGATATTTTTAAGACGAAGCCCACAATTAGCTGTCCTTTAACGCCACAGAGCCCCCACCCAAAAGAAGAGTGATCACTCGGCCAGCCCGAGCCGCCCGCCCGGAGGTCGCTCTCCCGCAGGAGCAGTGTGGCTGATGGGCGCTCGGCCCGCGGATCGTGTAAATACACGGCTATTTCCTATTTTACTGTTCTTCAGATTTAGTACTTGTAAATACACACACACATTAAAGAGAGATTAAACATTTTTGCTAAATCTCTTGGCTCTTGAGTGTTCGTTGCTGGGAGGGGTCTGGGGCAGGGCCCACAGCCCAGCAGGCGCGCCCTACACTCCAGCGCGTCTCCTGCTCGGCACCGGGCCCCTTGCCCGCCGAGCTGGGTGCTGACGGTTCCCAGTGGGGTTCACACCAGCACAGCCACATCACCCCAGAACTGCCTGCAAGAGCAGGCTCTTGGCCACTGCCGCTTCGCCAGGCCTTGGGGGGTTGCTGCCCTGGAGCAGGAGTGCTGTGCTAGGGGTTCTGGGGACCTTGGAGGCACTCAGGAACTGTCAGCGAGACTGAAAGCCACCAAGGCCTGAGCCCCTCAGGGACCCTACACGCTACCTGTCAGAGGTTCTTCTGGTGCTTCTCCTGGGCAGCAGGGTCAGGGACACCTGGCTCGGAGCACTGGTTCCCGGGGGGACCTTGTCTAAATGCAGATCGTGCTCCAGAGAGCCAGGAGGGGCCTGGCTGCTCCAGGGACTTCAGGCCACCTTGGACAGCGAGGGCCTGGAGCCTTGTTTACCAGACTCTCTCAGCCAGGAGCATTCTTTTTTGTTGGGAGCCCTGTAGCTGAGGAACCCAGTGGGGAATGTTGGCCTTTGCAGCACAGACATGCTCTCCCATCCCAGGAAGATCTGGGCCAGTACTTTTCTGATGAAAACCGTGTTGGTGCAGTCTCTGCTGGCGCGTGGCTCTGCCCAGCGGCCCCGTCTCGAGGCCCGTCTCCTCCAGGGCCCAATAGGGATGGCTGTTGCTGACCCAGAGGGTAGGCATGGGATCAGCGGTGGTGATCTGGGATGCGGCAGGCCTGTCTCTGGGTGGGACAGGTGGGACACGTCCCCAAAGGACATACCTGCTGATGGACCACTTGTAGCTCAGCCACTGTCCAAGCGTGGCTGGTGGATGGACTGGTTTGGACCTCTATGGGTAGGGGTTCTTATCCCCAGCACTTGGGGAGCTTGGGGGACACACAGGTGCTGCCCAAAGGCACACAGTGGGAAGTGACAGAGCCCGATCGAAATCCGGCCACAGCATATCAGGAGGGAGTTTCCCAGAGAGCCCCGGCAGCTCTCTCCACCTGCCTTCCTGCACTGTCTTTCCTTTCTGAGGGCTCTGACAGTGGTCCATAAATCATAATCAATACCTCCTGCTCCAAAATGGGCCTGTCCTGACAGCCGGGCTGCAGGCACTGAGCTCAGCGCCAGGCTCAATTACTAAAGAGAAATCAGTGTAATCACCATGAAATTGCATCGGAAACAAATTTAGCAAATGCGTCCCGTTTGGGGTGTGACGTGGCCTGTTCTCATGGCTCAGTCCCCTCCAGCTTTCCGGCACAATCATCCCTGCCTCAATTACCCTCGTTAGGCCGCCGGGGGCTCCAGCCCCACCAGCCCGAAAGTAGGCGATGGCCTCTGAGTCGCAATCAGCGCTCACTGTGCCATGATCACGCGTAATTACACAGTGAGCACGGTGCGGGGGGGTGAGGGGTGGAGGCAGGGGCCTTCTGATTGCCGCACACATTGGCTCATCCAGGGTATTAAAACCATCAGCTATTAATACCAGGGCTTGCCGGCTGCGCTGAGCAGGGCATGTCAATGGGGCTGTCTGTGGATGGCAGAGGGGTGAAGCTCTGGTTTACACTTGGCAGCCACTGGGCTAGAGAATCAGAAGCTGGAGGAGGTCAGAGTCCACTTGGGAGGCTCCTACAGATGTCCCTGAGGGGCCTTGGCCCCATTGTGCCCCTTTGGGGCCTTCCTGGACACCCAGGAGCATATCAGATGGTGTTCCTTCATGGGGATGTGTGGCCTTTCTGAAAATGGACAGGGTGGAGCCATATGACCCGTGGCGATCATTGGATGTCAGTGAAGTGGCTTGGGGCACTTCTAGGTTGGGCATCTAGTTGTCCTGCAGTGAGGATTCTGGAGAGCAGTACCTCTAGCCAGCCTGCATTGGGTGCAGGGCTTGAGCACAAAACAAGCTCAGTTGTGCTAGAGCCGGGCATCTGGGGAAAGTGCTGTTTCTGCAGGACAGCCGAGACTACACTGACTGATATAAACTGGTAGCATTGCTACCCGGAGGAGGACCTGGGGCCAAAGAGAGGTGAGATCAATCACTCGCCCGTGGACACGGAGCTGTCAGTGCCAGAGCCAGAAGTCAAACTCAGACTATCAACTCACTTGGGGTCTTATTAGTTAGTTTGAGAAATCAACTTTCCAGCCATCATTGCTGCTTCCAGCTGAAAATCAAATAACACAGCATATTTTTCTTCTGGGTGGCCCTCTCCATTATAAATAATTTAACCTAAACTTAACCTAACCTAAACTGGCTTGAGCAATGAAAGGGAACTGGTTGGCTCATGTAATAGAAAACTCCAAGGGTGTGTCTAGCTTCAGGCACGGCTGGATCCAGGAGCTCCATGAGGTCTTGAGGAATCTGTCTTTCTTCTTCTCTGTCATCTGTATGGGTTCATTCTCAGGCAGGCTCTTCCCAAGTGGGAGGCACCATGGCTGCCAGCAGCTGTAGACTTACCAACCTAGCAACACCTTTGGTCAGCACATGTCCAACTAGGGATTTAATTAGCCAACTTTAGCACACGTGTCTCTACTTGAACTGACCATTCTGGCCTAAAGGAAGAGGTGCTCTGATTGGCCAGACTCAGGTCCCATGCCCAGTGGGAAGAGGAGTCAGTCCCTTTGCACCTCAGGGGTTAGCAAACTGTAGAGAACTGTGCATTCGAGAAGGAGGACGTCTCATGTAGTTTGTAGGTTCCGGCTATGCCTGTGTGCAGGACACCTGAGGGGATGGATTGTCAGAAGTGCCTAGGGCATTTCTATGATTATCCAGTCTCTTCCCAGGGGGCCCATAATTAACTGCTGACTGCCCACTTGAAATGCACTTAAAATGCCTGAGTCCTGCCTGCCCCCCAGCTTCTGCTGCCCATGTGACCTTGGTTGAGGGGGACATCTGGCCTGAGGCTGCCCATGATATCAGGGAACCCTGCCAGGTGACAGATGGGGCCAGGCCTGGGGGGGTGGGTGACAGGGAGGCAGTTACACATCTCTGGCCATGAGGGGTGATCTACCCCAAGCACACATTGGATGATAGTGCATTCTAGTCCCTAACTCAGAAGTACTTTTGAAAGAGGGCTGGAGTGGGGACTCCCAGGGCTGGGCATAGGGGTGGCCAAGCTTCCTGGGCTGCTCCAGCCTGAGTGATGTCATCTCTCCTCCACCCCATCGACCCCCTTCCACCCAATCTTCCCCCCCATTCACCCATACACACACCCTCTACAGGTCCATCTCTGCCCGCCCATCCTACCCACCTACCAGTCTACCCCATTGACACCACCCATCCCCATCCATCCCCTTCCAGTGGCAATCCACCCCTCCTTTCTCTACAGCTGTTCAATCATCTGTCCACAGGTCCATCACGTGAAGTTGAAGCAGGAGCTTAGAAGAGTCTGAGCCTCCAAGTGTTGACGAGGGTGTGGAGAAATGGGAACTCTAGTGCTGTACTGGTGGGAATGGAAGGTGGTGCAGCCATGGTAGAGAATGTTCTGGAGCGTCCTTAAAAAGTAAAACATAAGCTACCATAGAATCCAGCGGTTCCACTTCTGGGTAGATATGCAGGTGAACTGAAAGCAGGGACTCGAAGAGGTATTTGCACACACACTCACAGCAGCATCACTCACAACAGTAAAAGGGGAAGCCGCGCAGGTGGCCATTGACATACTGTGTCATTCCTATTCTACGAGGTGCCGCGAGTTGTCAAGTGCACAGACACAGAAGATAGCACGGTGGCTGGGGGTGGGGGTGGGGGGAGGGCAGGGGGGAGCTGTTCAATGTGGGCAGAGTTTCTGTCTGGGGAGATGAGAATGTCCTGGAGACAGACGACGGGGATGGTTGCACAGCAGTGTGAATGTACTTAGTGCCACTGAACTGTACACTTAAAATGGTTACAGTAAATTTTATGTTATGTGTATTTGTCCACATTTAAAAATAATAGAAAACAATTTAATTAATTTATTTATTTGTCGGAGAGAAAGCGAGCACAAGCAGGGGGTGTGGCAGGCAGAGGGAGAAGCAGGCTTCCCGCTCGCTGAGCAGGGAGCCCGATGTGGGACTCAATACCAGGACTCTGGGATCATGACCTGAGCCGAAGGCAGACGCTTAACCAACTGAGCCACCTGGGTGTCCCGTTTTCTTTTTTTTTTTTAAGATTTTATTTATAGAAAACAATTTTTAAAAAGAGTCTGAGGTTTACTGTGTGGCTAGGAGGTCCACAGAATGTTCTGGAGCTGAACTCTGTCTTTGGGGCTTGGTGGTCCCATCTGCTCCCTCAGTGGCAGTGCTGGTGGCCTCACACCTCTGTCCTCATCTGACTGCCCTCTGGACACCTCCCCCTGGGGCTGCTCGCAGCCCCCATGGCAGAACCTCTCACCTCCCTGCAGATGTTCCTCCAGCCCCAGCTCCACTTCCTCACTGGCAGGTGAAGCCTCTCCCAGACCAGCTTTCAAAACCTCTCTCTTCTTTGTTCATGGCCCTTTCTTTGCTTTTTTAATAGATGAAGACGGGCACCCGGGTGGCGAAGTCGGTTAAGAGTTGGTTAAGCGTCTGGACGCCTCCTGTTTTTTTTTTTTTTTTAAGATTTTATTTATTTATTTGAGAGAGAATGAGAAAGAGAGCACAAGAGTGGGGGAGGGTCAGAGGGAGAAGCAGACCCCCCGCTGAGCAGGGAGCCCGCAATGCTGGCCTCGATCCCGGGACTCCAGGACCATGACCTGAGCTGTAGGCAGTCGCTCAACCACCTGAGCCACCCAGGTGCCCTGCCTCTTGGTTTTGGCTCAGGTCATGGTCTCAGGATTATGAGACGGAGCCCCAGAGCCCTGCGTCTGGCTCTGGGCTCAGTGGGGAGCCTGCTTGGGATCCGCTCTCTCCCTCTGCCCCTCCTGCTTGTGCTCCCTCTCTCTCTGAAATAAATAAATGTTAAAAAAAATACATTTTTTTCTTTATATAACCATCGTGTCATTATCACACTAACAAAATTAGTATTTGCATATTCAAATTTCCTCAATTGTCTCAAAGCTGCGTCTTCACAGATGGTTTGTTTGAATGAGGACCCCCAGGAACCCGCTTGGTTTCACATCCCCTTCAGCTCCGTCGACAGGCGCTCCATCTGTCTTAAAGCCATTTCTTGGGGAGAAGCGGGGCCTTTGAGGCAGTGTGGGTGTGGGGCAGGTGTGCCACGCTCCCTTGCCCCTTGTGGCCATAAACCGGTTCTTGATCTGGAAGCTTGATGGGTCAGGGTTGGGGTTCCAGGCCAGCAGGGCCCCTCGCTTCCCAGAGCACCTGCCAGGGGTGCGCAGGGACACTGGCGTTGATCAGGAGCCCAGCCTCAGCCTGCCCTCTCTTGTCATGGCCCCCAGGCGTCCCACTGCCTCAGGGGCTCCCTTCACCTTGGCTGTGTGCTCAGTCCTTCCAACTGCCTGGAATTTTTTTAAAAGATTTCATTTATTTGAGAGAGAGAGAGAGAGAGAGGAGAGCAAGCAGTAGCAGGGGGAGGGGCAGAGGGAGAAGGAGAAGCAGACTCCCCACTGAGCAGGGAGCTCTATGTGGACTCGATTCCAGGACCCTGAGATCATGATCTGAGCCAAATGTAGATGCTTAACCAACTGAGCCACCCAGGCACCCCTGGAAATTTTCTTTAAATACACTCTTCCTGTTTTAACCTGAAGAAGTTATTGAAATCGAAACTTGACAGCACTATCCCAAGTGGATGACCAAGTTCGCTTGCCATAAGTAGAAGGTGACAGTAAAAGTAATACAATGAAAGTAAAAATCATATGAATTCCTAGAGTAATAGCTGCCCACAGAAAGTCCTGTCTGAGAAGCTAGTTAAGTGCAAGCCAGGCCTCCTGCAGGCAGCTCTCGGACCCTCCAGGACTGAGCCCCGCCCCAGCTCCTCGGGGAGCCTGTGAATTCTGCTTCCCAGAATCCCCTGGCTGGGGCTGGGGTAGGAGCAGGAAAGACCCTGCTTCTCCCCAGGGTGGGCGCCCCCCAGCCGGGCACCACTGGCAGCTCAGCCCCTAACCCGCAACCCCTCCAGCCAGGGGATTCTGCCTCCTGCGCCCTCCGCCTCGCCCCTTGTATGAAGTTCCCTCTCTGGCCCTGCTCCTTGTCCCAACTGATTGTTGCCTGGGAGGACGCCTCAGGCTCATCGAATGTCAGGTCTGCCCTGCCCGAAACTGTCCCATAGCACCTAGGGTGCCCGGCCCACACCGTTTAGATGCCCAGCCTTAGCAGACCTGCAGGCTGGCCCGGCGCCGGGGTGTCCCTGCTCCTGCAGTGGCTCCACTCGGTGACCTGAGAGCTTTTCCCCCTCCTTCCTCTGGCTTCCATGCTACCCCCCCCCCACCAGAACCCCCCCCGGGCCTCTCCCAGGGACAAGGAGCATGCCCACCCCAGGTGCCTGCTCCTGAGTAGGATGATAGCTCCCAGGGGCCCTGGTCTCTCTGACATTACAAAGGCAGGTGTGTGGCATTCCTGTCATTTTTTGCACATTCTCAGGGCCTGAAAGAACAGAGGGGAGAACACTCAAGCAGTGCTTAGTCCGAGGAAGAGAGCCAGAAAGGCCACTCTTCTCTTGCTGGAACAAATGACCTGAAAACAGGTTTCAAGGCACAAATTCCTCTTTAAATGATCAGTCTGCCAGAGGGGAAGAGGTCTTCCTGGCCTGGAATCCTGGGTCTGGCACTTGGTGCCACGTGATTGGGGCAACCTCAGGTTCCTCATCTGGGCAATGGGAGAACTCATCCAGTTGGCCCTGCCGGGGGTCAGCAAAATTGTATCATAAGGCTTGTGTAAGAGTCACAGGGAGTGTGTTGGAGGTACACACAGGTGTGTTTTCATATCCTGTAAACCTCCTCACCCCCGAACAAAGGAATCTCACATTACGTGCGGCCGCAGTACCCACTTCCTGTACGAGGCCGTCAGAGGCAACGGGCATCAGGGAAGTGTCATTCCAAAGCCACTTCAGCTGCCTCATGGGCCACAAGCAAAGTTGTGATGCAGAGAGGACTCAGTTACTCCTGCCACCATGGGCAGCGTTGGAAGCTGGGAAGTCAGGAGTCAGGAAGAGAAAGCTGCTGGGGTGGGGTGAGGTGGGGGAGAAGAGTAGCATCCAGAGTCTCCACAGAGGAGCAGCTCATGTCCAAAAGCTGAGGCATTCATTGAGGACTGAGGCTGAGAAGCAGAGGTGAGTGGGAGCAGGGCTGCTGCCCACACAACTCCAGAAATAATTGCATACACTGTAGTCTATGCTAATGGTGCTCATGGAGTTGTGCAGTGCACAACTTGCACAACTGCCCAAGGTGGCCCTGCATGGGCGAAGCACTTCCACTGGAGGCCGGTAGAAGAACTGACTTCTCTTCCCTAGTGTCAAGAAGCCCTATAAGCTTTGCCTTAGACCCCAGTGCCATCTTGGGGAGAAGGAAGAAAAGGGAAGAAGAGTCCTGTTGGGAAGGTGAACTGTGACCTGGATTTAACTTTTTTCCAAAAGAGACTGTATTAAAACAAAAGAGATTGTTTAAATATCACTAAACTGAGATTTAAAAGTTTAAGGTTTTGTTCCTGCTTCCCAGTAGGGTGGAAGCTTGGGAGCAAGATTAGATAAGATACAGACAATTAAGAAGCTACATTAACAAAAATACCTGAGCAGAGCTGTGTGCATTTTCAACCCTAGAGACCACGCCAGGCTGGCATGCAGAGTGGAGATGTGAGGGCTTTGCCCGTAACCTCCAGTCCTTAGTCTCGGGAAGTGCTTCATCCTCAGTGCAGTTATATCGGTGGACCTGGCCATAGCCCCCCAACTGACACATGACACCTATCAGCCAATCAGGGCATCTCCTGCCCCTTGTCAGGCTAAGCATGTCACCTGAGCAGGGACCATTTTTTTACCCCCTGAAACTGTTGAAAAGAGAAAGTGCTCTTTGACATGGGCTGAGGAGGTTAACCAAGAGCAGGTTAGGGGTGGAGGGGGGGCACTTCATGAGCCTGCCTAAATGTGAAGCCAGCTCAGAGGAGTGTAGAGCCCAAGAGATGATAGGCACCGGAGAGAGGCAGAGGTAGAACAGAGAGAGATGGAGAGGGGGGATGGGGGAGGGCAGAGCACAGCGGGCAGGGAGGAGAGGGGAGGGAGAGATGGAATTCCTGATCCAGCTATGCCTGAAGACTGATCTACTCTGGCCTTTGGTGACATTAGCCAACAAATTCTTTTTTCCTGATTTTGCTCAGATCCATCTGCTATTGCAATTTAGAGCTGTGCGGTTTGATGCAGTAGCCCCTGAGCACATGGGACTACCGAGGGCTCTGAACATGGCCACAGACGGAGCAGAGGTGGGCTGTGAGTAGAGTACACACTTGCTGTGAAATACCTCACTAAAATTGCTTACATGGATTATATGTCGAAGTAATAATATCTTGGATACACAGGGTTAAGTAAAATATGTTATTAAATTTAATTTTACTTGTGCCTTTTAACTTTTTAAAATATGGCCACTAGAGAATTTTAAATTACATTTCTGGCTCACATCATAGTTCCATTGGACAGAGCGGGATTAGACTAATTTTCTAGGGATAAAAGAATATGCTTTGTGTGTGTGTGTGTGTGTGTGTGTGTGTGTGTGTGTGTGTGTCTGTCTTAACGTCAATTGCTTCTAACGAGTTCTCTAAGGAGAATGACTTCTGCTAACCAGAGGGGTTCTTGATTTTCTGAGTGTGGTTGGATGGTTTGAGTCTATGTATGCCGTCTATGCTAATGGTGCCCCATGGAGTTGTGCGCTGCACAACCTGCACAACTGTACAAGGTGGCCCTGTGTAGGTGAAGCACATGTGAATTTGGGGTGAGAACTGGGGAAGTAAGGAAACACTCTACTTTTTGTTTTCTCAATGGCTTCAGTGAGCTGTAAGTCATATACCGTACAATTCACCCATTTAGGGTGTACAATTCAATGCTTTTTTGTATATTCACCTGTTGTATGGCCATCACTGTAGTCAATTTTAGAACATTTTCATCAGCTCAGAAGAAACCCTACACCCCTTTGCGTCCATCTCCTGCTCCCTGCATTGCTCCCCAGCTTCTGGCACTACTCATCTACTGTCTGTCTCCAGAGATGTCTATTCTAGACACTTCATGTAAGTGGAATCGTGCAATATGTGGCTTTTTGTGCCTGGCTGTTTTCCCTCCACATTACATTTCCAGAATTCATCTGTGTTATAGCATGGATCTGCCCCTCGTTCCTTTTCATGGCTGAATCATATTCCGTTGCATGGATAGACCACAAACTATCCATTCCCCAGCTGATGTACACTTGGCTTGTTTCCACTCTTTGGTATCGTATGTCATGCTGCTGTGACCCTTTGTGTACCCATTTTCGTGTGGACAGATGTTTTCATTTCTCTTGACTATATACCTAGGAGTATAGGATCACGACTGCTCAGAGTCTAACTCTTTGAGGAACTGCTGGAGTGTTCTCTACTGTGGCCACACCATTTTCCATTCACACCCTCAAAGCATGAGGATTCCAATTCCTCCATAACCTTGCTCACACTTCGTGTTTTCTGGGGTGTTGTTTTTTCCTTCTGACAGTAGCCTTGCAATGAGGTGATCGCTCACAGGGATGTTGATTTGCATTTTTCTGACGATGAGTGATGTTGAGAATCTTCTCATGTGCCAATTGGTCATTTGTATATCTGTTTTAGAGAAATGTCTGTTCAGGTCCTTTGTGCATTTTTGACGTGGATTTTTGGATTTTTGTTCTTGATTTTAGTGGTTCTGTGTACGTTCTGAATATCAGTCAGTCCCTTATCAGATATGTGATTTGCAGATATTTTCTCCCGTTCTGTGGATCACCATTACTCTGTTGATAGTGGCCTTTGATGCACAGAAGTTTTTAATTTTCGTAAGGCACGATTTGTCTTTTTGTTCTTTTGCTGCCTGTGCAATGACGTTAAAAACTCTCTTTTTTCTTCTGAAATTATCTTTATTTCATTCTACCCTTTCTTGAAAGGTGGTTTTGCCAAGTATACGATTCTGCTGAGTTATTGTCTCTCAGCACTTCGGAGATTTAATTCATTGTTTTATAGCCTCCGTCAGTACTCATCGAAGGTTGGCCATCAGTTCGCTGGTCTTTCCTTGAAGGTGGTGTTCTTTCTTTCTAGCTATTTTTAGGATCAGCTTTTCATCTTTGGTGTTCTGGCTTTTAGGTCTAATATCTTCCTGATCCTTGTGTCAGTTACAGCAGAATGTTCTGGATAATGACGCTTCCAGTGGGGGCCCCATCTCAGCCTTTCTAGGGTTGGAGCAAGGGCTTCATTCCCCTTGTTCAACACCATCCCCTGGAAATCCCTGGAGTGGTTCCTGTTTTGTGCAACAAGCCGGCACAGACACAGGGCCCCCAGCCCCTGACCACCATATTATGAGCTGCATTCCACCCTTTGCCTGAGTCCTATAAACTCTGACCCCAACACCTCTGAGGAAGCTGTTGGGGATGGGGCTCATGCTTCCATGGGGTGAGGGGTCTGCACCCCACCCAGGTGTTTCCAGTTCATTCTTCCTTCCCTTGTTCTTGCTAACCTCCCACCCACTCACGGAGCCTTGTGGGGGAGGCTCAAGGGCTCCCCAGAGGCCCCCCTTGGAGCCTGGCCATCTGGCAGACCATGGTTACTTCTGTGGGTGATCTGAACCAGGGTGTAGAATGTGGTCGAGTGGTGTTACTGCCCCCATCCCTGCCCCAGCCTCCGACAGTTCCTTACATGCCATCAGGGCTCTTTGCTGGCCTTTCTGAAAATCTTGGGGCGTTTCCAACTGTTCCGTGGCTCTGGTTCACCTGTAGAAGCCCCTATTTCTGTCTGCAGCCTGGGGCCCTATAGCTCTGGCAGGGGCCTCTGCCCAGAGCTGCTGTGGCCACGAGCAGGTGAGAGGCCAGTGTTCCTCCCTTAACTGCCCCCTAGTTGAGACTGTCCCCTTCTGCCTCCACCCACCCAGATCAGTGGACAGCTGGGGGATCCTGCTCAGACATCAGGGCAAAGGGCAGGAAGGAGGGTAAGCCTGGATTAGGAAGCAGCTACATAGCTGCAGAGGCACTTCATTCCAGGGGTGAGTTCCTGGCAGGCCCCATAAGGGCCCATTAAGCCTCCCAGGTGGGGGTCCTTGAAGGCTGATAGGCAGTCACTCCTGACTTTTGAATTCCTGCCAGTTAAAATACTTCCCATAGCAACTGACTCTGGAAATGCCTCCCACCGAGGGCTGGATTGGAGTCAGCAGAAGAAATTTCCCCAAGCTCTTTGCAGGCGGGGCTCAAAGATCCTTTGGGACGGGCCCAGCGTGAGGAACGGATGGTGTGTCACCCTGGTGGGGGGGGTCCCCTACTCATGACCCCCGAATTCTAGAAACTGAACAGCACGGTCTAGTAATTCTAAAGCTGGCTAGTCTGCATTGCCCATCCCTGTCGTCAGGTGCCACCTGCTCAGCGAGGCCCTCCCAACCACCCCACGCACAAGGGCCCTTTTCCCAAAGCTGTCTCTATCTCTGCTCTCCTTACTTTTTCTCCAAAGTGTGTGTCACTACCATTTATGTACCTTTCTCGCTGCCTTGTAAGGGCAGGGATTTTGTCTGTCTTGGTCCCTGCTGCACCTTCTGCATCCGGAACAGTGCCTGGCACACAGCGGGGCTGCGGCGAACAGCGGTTGAATACACGAACGGGTGTGGAAGGAACTCCTGGTCTCTGCGCATGCACGGCCCCCGCTGTCAGGTGGACGCCCTCACCTGTCTCAGCCAGGCGCATCGGCATCGCCTCTCCTGCAGGTGTGCGGGCCTGCTCCCCTCAGCACCATGGCGGGACGGCCTTTCTGAGGCAAGGTGAGCTGTTCCCACCACCTGTTCCCAGGGCTTTGCAGGACCCCATCATTAGTTATGATGGATAACTTCTCCCATCCTCGCGCAGAATCTCTACGCCACGACGAAATCCAGTGCTTCCCTACACTGGGGGCTGTTCTTTCCCCGCCCCGAGACTGTGGCTCTCCACCCTGACTTGTCCCCAGAGCTCTGGGTCCAAACTCCATCCATGCCTGTGCAGAAGTCACTGTGGGCTCCAAGGCTGCCGAGGTAGACTGACTGTGAAACCGTCCCCATCTCTCAGCTCCTTGCCATGCCCGTGCCGCCCCTCCCGAGAGGACTCGGGCGTCTGCTTCCCCACCCTGGAAATCTGGGCCTCCTGCCGACTCAGTCTGCCCCTCTGAGTGTGGCTGCTGGGTGTCCATGTGCACTTTGGAGGCTGCGCCTCAAGATGCCCTGCAGGGTTCACTTACTTTCTCATGGATGGAGAGATAAACCGTGGCCACCCTGCCGGGGCCTGAGAGACCATGTGGGAGAGAGGCCCGCTGCCCTGGCCAGGGCCCCCCAAGCCCTGCCTGGAGCCGGCTGACCCACACGGCTGACTCTGGGCCCGTGGGCAGCCATGAATGCTCTTGATTTTCAGCCCCAGAATTTTGGAGTGGTTTGTTAAGCACGGGGTTACCAGATAAAATATAGGATACCCAGTTACGTTTGAACTTCAGATAAACCACAGGACATTTTTTGTTGCTTATCTGAAATTCAGATGTAACAGGGTGTCCGGTGTTTTTATTCACTACATCTGGCAATCCTGGTTGAGCAGCAGTGTTATGGGCTGAATGGTCCCCCAAATTCACCTGTTCAAGTCCTAACACCTCACCTTGTACCTCAACATGTGACTGTTTGTAGATAGGATTTTAAAGCGGTCATTAAATTGAAATGAGATCATATGGGTGTGGGACCTGGTCCAACCTGACTGGTGTCCTTAGAAGGAGGGAGACCAGAACACGACACAGAAGGATGACCACGTGAGATCGCACAGAGAAGACCACCATCTGCAGGCCCAGAAGAGGGGACTCAGAGGAAACCAACTCTGCCGACACCTGATCGCAGACTTCAGCCTCCCGAACGGAGAGGAAATCAATGTCTGTCATTCAGGTTGCCCCGTCTTTGGTGCTTGTTATGGGCAGACTGTGTCTGTGTCACCTCTGGGCGCAGGGGCGCTCAGCCCACCTGTGCCGGCTGGGGCAGGCAGCCCTGCTCTGTCCCCGGACCGCCCCCAGGATGAGCAGCCCTGGGCCTTGCAGAACCCAGGTGTCCACACTGAACCCCATCCTTCCCAGCCTGCGGGGCCATGTGGCCAATTCTGCGCGTGTCGAATCAGGAGGCTATTTTCTGCTCATGTTTAGGAGACTATCCCCGAATAAATGTATGTGTGTGCTAAAAGCTTGCTTTCCCAGGGGAGCCCCGGGCCCTCTGTCAGGGGCGAGGAGGTGGATGTCTCCCCAGGACGCCCCAGATCAGGGCGGCCAGACATTCCAAGCTGGGTCAGGGGCTGTGGGAGACAGCTGGCGTCTGAAGGCGCCCTCCCCTCCTCTAGTGTTTCCTAGTCCCTGCCCAGAGCTGTCCTCCCGGGCCTGCATGGTGGCCGGCGGGGGTGGGGTGGGGGTGGGGGTGGTGGTGGCTAGAGGTGCTCATTGCTCTCCTTTCCCTGGCTGCCTGGGATGGACCTGCCTGCCGCTGGCTGGCCCGCTCCCCTCCTGGTCTGCTGGGCTTCCGTTTCAGAGCTGAAAAGTTGAGACTCCCTCTCCCTGCCCCGCTTCACAGCCAGGACTCGGGGCACACCCCTGCTCAGGAGCCGTGCGCTGAAAGGTGGCCCAGGCCACCTGCTGAAAGGGTGGGGGCAGTGCAGGGCTGGTGCCCACCGCTTTGGGCCTGCCTGTGGCCTCCTTGCCACCCCGGCCTGTGGTGTACTGTGGCTTTTCCTGCCTGGTTCCCCTTCTCTCCTGACTCTCCTGTTCTCCAGGCTTCCTGGAGAGCCTGAGAGCTGGGCCTGACTGTCGACTCGTGGAGTTTCTGAAACTCCGACAGTATCTGTCGAGCGCTGGAGTCAAACTGACAAGATGCTCACTAGCTGGACCGGACGTCTCCCTCGGCCACTTAGGATGCCTGTTCTCTGCTGTTGGATCAGCCAGGGGGAGGAAGTGGGGGAGCATCTTTGTACACTCCCAGGTGGAGAAATGCCCCCTCCTACTGCCCCATGCCCAGTGAAACTGGCCCTGTGTACAGACGTGCCCTGCGTCCTGTTTAAGGCCTGCCTTTTCCTGCCCTTCCAAGGCCCTGATGACAATTGCTTGGTGGTGTGTTAACAAAACACAGCAATGAAATTGGTATAAGGATTGGGGGGGTATTGAGTTCAATTATTTTCATTGCATCTTGTTTATTAATATAAATATTTAAGGCTACGAAATTTCCTTTGAGGAACACTAGCTCCCATGTAGTGTTCTTAGTGCTGGATATTCCAAATTTGGATTTTGATTTCATCTTTGATCCAAATGTTGCTTAGGAAAGAGCTTTAAAATTTCTAGACACAAGGCCTCAATATTAATTATTATCTAGTTTTATTGCATTGTGAACAGAGACTTTTTTCTGTACTTAGTTTTTAATGCCATAAAATGTGTATAGCTTAAAAATTCAGGTTGTGGCATTCTCAAGCTCAAAACAGAAATTTTGTCCCCTGTCCTACCCAAATCTACACCCCTGAGGTAACTATGTCAACCCTTTCAGATGCCTTTTCTGTCCCACATCATCATCTGCTTCAATAACAGAACTTTCCACAAATTCTATGCACGTGAACATTAGGCATTACCCATTGAACTTCATCTTTATGAGACCAGGCAGTACACTCCTCCTCCTTCCCCTCTCCATGGCCCACTGTGTGGTGATAATCACAAGTTTTGGTTAAATCAATGTCCAGCGTTTACGTTGTTCTGGTTGTGTGAATATTGTTCATAGCTCAGTCACATGGTATACCACAATCCTGTTTTTTTCTTATGCCATTTCTTCCCTGGAATTGTCCTTATTTTTGGGGGGGTAGTCAATAATTATTACTATTATTCAAACATAGTAGTAACCCACTGATTTAAATTTTTTCTTGATGACACCCCCCTGGAGCCTGGATGGTTAGCCTCACTGTAGCTGTGGTCTCTCGCTTCCCTCATGGCCTGGAAATCCCCTTCACCTCAGTCCTGGGCCCCAGCCTTATGATGGGGGTCCCGATGCCTTTCTTCCCTGGTTGGTGCCCACATGTAGACTGAATGTGTTCTCTGGCAGGTTCCTTCATACCTATATATGGAGGAGGCAAAATTGTCGAGACCCTATGTGTCCAAAAACATTGTATTTTACATTTATACTTGAAAGTATGTATTTACACTTGCACTTGATAATCACCTGTCTGGGTATTGAGTTCTAAGTAGGAATACGTCCTTCCACAGCCGTCAAGGCCATCCGATCCTTGTCTTCCAGCCTCCAGGCTTGCTGTGGAACAGCTGGACGCCACGGGAGTCCTGCCCCTCTGCGTTCTGCAAGGGGACTCCACAGTGGAGCCAGCATAGGGAAGGGGCTCTCTTTTAAAATAGGGTTGGGAGGCCATGAGGAAGGAGAAATTTATGTGTATCCTCATTGAATAAACTATGAACTTTTGCCAGCCACAGGCCCTCAGCCGGGGCTTAACTCCCTCCTCACCATGACACCTGAGTCCTTTTCACTCTTCACTTTAAAGAAACCAATGCGATTTGACAAGTTTCAACACTTCATTTGCATGTTAACCCAACCACTCCCCGTTCACCTAGTTTCAATCCCTATTTTGCATAGAGGACCTGAATGAGAACTGCACTCATGACCTTCGTCTTCATAATCCTGCCTCCTGTGTCTTCCTTGGAACCTGAGTCAGGTTGCTACCTGAATCTGTGTCTCCCAATTTAATTCTAATTGCCCAAATAAATGCCTGTTTGTTCATATTTGTAGGGACTTCTTTCTTGGTCAGCAGCATGGGATCTGTTTTTGTCCTTGGGATGCGTTTATGGTGTCTCTTGCCTACAGTGTTGAGACTTGATGGTAATGAGCCTCAGTGTGGGTCTTTAATTCCTTGGGTCCTTTGTGAGGACTCTCAATGTGGAAACATGTTATTCCATTCTGGTATGTTCTCCTTTATTGTTTTCTTGGATGATTTTCTCTCCTTAGTTTCCCTGAATTCCTATTATTCAGACATTGGACATCCTGGATTGACTCTGATTTTATGATTCCTTCCCTTTTATCATTTTATCTTACTCTCGAAGATTCCCTCAACTTCATCTTCCAATCATCCTATTGAATTTTTAAACTTATGTTCCCACGTGTTTAATTTCTAAGATCTACTTAGAAATTGTTCTCTGAATTTTCCTTGTTAGGGCATCTGTGTTTCCTTTATAGATCTTCCCTTATCTCTCTGAAGATATTTATTTTGATTTTTCTTTGAAGTTTTGCTCAGCTGCCTGCATCAGAGGCCCTCTGAGACCCTCTGTTTTACTCTCTATTTTCCATGTTGGAGGCTTTCTCTGGGTGATCCTTGCCTGTCTATTCATATTTAAAAGGGAGGCACTAAAAGCTGATTAAACACATAATGGATATTTGTAAGAGGGGAGATGGGAAATTATCCAAATGCTCATCAGTAGTACAATAGACTAAAACAGTGTATTTCCCCAACGGGATACTCGGCAGCAGTGAGAATGAACAACCTATACACACATTTGTAGAGGGGACTCTCAAAAACATGATATTCAATAAAAGCAGCCAGACATGAAGCAGCACACACGCATGATTTCATTTGCATGATGCGTAAAAACAGGCAAAATGAATTTATGCCCCAGAAGTCAGGATAGTGGTTATCTTTAAAATGGGGTGAGGATGGGAGGGGATGAGGGGGCTTCTGGGATGTTGATGGGTTCCATTTCTTGAGCTTGAACTGATCACATATGTGTTCAGTTAGTGGAAACTTATCTAGCTGGTGGATGCTTATGATGAGTGCATATCACCATGCATTGATTACACTTCAATACATTTAACATCATAAAAATGAAACTGTGTGTTGGGGCTTTGTAGATGGGTGGTCTCCTCGTGGTGACCCCACAGGGTCAAGCTGTTCCTCTGGAGAGGAACCTTCTGCTGTCCTCCTGGTGACCCCGTTCTGTACGGGGAAGGGGCCTGGGGTCTCATGACCCCATGTGCAGACTTTCTCAGGTTCCCTACTTTTTCAGTGAGGAGCCTCAATTCTGCCCCCAGAAAGGCTGATCTCCCTCACCCCAGCGAGCCCCTGGTTCACTTTCTGCAAAGAGACAATCTCCTGTCTTCTTTGGATGGGGCAGAGAGATTTCCCTAGCTGCACAGGTGGGGTGGGGAGCAATGGGATCCAAGTGGCCAGACCCCTTCTCCAAGGTATCTGGTGTCCCCCATTCCACAGACTTTCTGGAACTCTGCAAATGAGTTGGCTTGACTCTGCTTGGCTTCCCCAATTCTGGCATCCAAGCAATCTTTATTTCCCGGCATATTCTGTTTTGTCTTTCTGGGCCTCCTATTTGTAAGTGAGGGACCATCTGGACTAATTTACTAAGAGTTATTTTTTCTCTCATATTTTCCATCTCCCTTTTCTTTTGTTCTGCTTTCTAGTATATTTCTTCAACTTTATTTTCCATTCCTTATGTAGATTTAAAAAACTCAGCTATTATATGTTTGTATTTTTAATTAAACTTTTAATTTTGAGATAATTATATTCAAATGCAATTATAAGAAAGAATGGAGAGAGATCCTGTGTACAATCTACCCAGTTTCCCCCAGTGGTAACATCTTGCAAAACTATAGCACAATCAGGATATTGACATTAATATAGTCACGATACAGAACATTCCATCACACGGATCCCTTGTACTATCCTTTTATAGCCACACCCACCTCTCCTTCCCCCCTCCCTTTATCCCTGATCCCTGGCAATTACTAATGTGTTCTCTGTGTCTATATTTTTGTCATTTCAAGAATGTATATGACATTGCATATGAATGTATGTTCCATTCCATTCCATACAGTATATGGAACCATACAGTATGTAACATTTTGTGATTGGCTTCTTTCCTCAGCATACTTCCCTGGAGACTCATCCAAGTTATTGCTTGCAGCAAAGCTTTGTTTCTTTATTGCCAAGTAGGATTCCATGGTGTGGATGCACCATTACCTGTTGAAGGACATCTGAGTGTTTCAGTTTTTGGCTATAACAAATAAAGTGGCCATGATTATTCCATATCAATTGTTGCAGGAATGTAAGTTTTCATTTCTCTCTGATAAATGCCCCAAAGTGTAATTGTTGGATTGTATGGTAGTTGCATGTTAAGTTTTATAAGAAGCTGACAAACAGTTTTCCAAAGTGGCTGTACCATTTTACATTCCAACAAGTAATGCGTGAGCAATACAATTTCCCTACATCCTCACCAGCATTTGGTGTTAACACTATTTTGAATTTTAGCCATTTTGATAGGTATATGGCATATTTTATTATGGTTTGAACTTTCATTCCCTCAATGGTTAATGATAGTGGATAACTTTTTATGCTCTCATTCATCATCTGCATATCTTCCTTGGTGAACTGTCTGTTCATGTGTTTTGCCCATTTTCTAATTGGATTGTATTTTTTTTTCCTCTGATAGGTTTTGAGAGTTTTTTTATATGTTCTAGATATTAGTCCTTTGTTGGGTATGTGGTTTGCAAATATTTCTCCCAGACTGTATCTTGTCCTTTCATTTTGTTAATATGGACTTTTGCAAGCAAAAGTTTTTAATTTGGATGAATTCTAATTTATCAAAATTTCCTTTTATGGATCATGCTTTTGGTGTCAAATCTAAGAACTCTTGGCAAAGCCTTAGATCCTGAAGATTTTCTCCTGCTTTTTTCTAAAAGTTTTATAGTTTTTTATTTAAGTCCATGATCTATTTTGAGTTCATATTTACATAATGTGTGAGGTTGAGGTTTTTCACAGCTATCACTTAAAAAGTTATTAGACTTTATTTTTAGAACAGTTTTAGATTTACAGAAAAATTGAGTAGACTGAATAGGGAGTTCCCATATACTCTTCCTCTCCCTCACATGGTTTCTCCTATTATTAAACATCTTGCACTAGTGTGGTTACAATTAATGAATCAATATTAATACATTATTATTAACTAAAGTTCATAGTTCATGCTTAGTGTTGTACATTCTATGGGTTTTGACAATGCATAATGTCATGGATCCCCCATTACAGTATCATACAAAATAGTTTCACTGACCTTAAAAGGTGCTGTAGCAACCACTGATCTTTTCACTGTCTCTATAGTGTTACTGTCTCTACAGTATTGCCTTTTCCAGAATGTCATAAAGTCAGGACCATGTGGTAGGTAGCCTTTTCATACTGGCATCTTTCACTTAGCAATATGCATTTAAGATTCCTCCATTTATTTTTGTGACTTGACAGTTCATTTCTTTTTTATCACTGGATAATATTCTATTGTATGGACGTACCATATTTGTTTATCCATGCACCTTTTGACAGACATCTTGGATGCTTCCAGTCTTTGGCAATTACCAATAAAGCTGCTATAAACATGGTAGTAGTTTTTGTGTAGCTATATGTTTTCAACTCAATTGGGTAGCTACCTAGGAGCATGATTGCTAGATCATATGGTATTTTATTGGAAGACTGCCAAATGTCTGGAGAAGAACTCTCTGCTCTTCTACTGATAGGAAGAGGAGGTGATTAGCTTTTTCCTGCTGGTTTTGTATGTGGGCAGAGGAGAAGGTTTGGGGAAAATGTCAATCATTAAGTATCCAGACTTTCAAGTATTCATTCTATTTCAACCCCTGGTCTCTCTCTTTCCCGTTCAATACACCAACAGAATAAGCCTGCAATCTCATGCTTGGGGGTTGGCATCTGCCTGGCTGTTGGGGCATGGGTGGAGTAAGGGATTGGCTGTAATGAAGAAAGATTTTTAACCCATTCTTCTGTTGACTTCTTGGCTCTTCATCCCTTTCCTTGTTGGTGCTATCTCGGGGTCTGTGCAGGGAAAATGGGTTCATTTGCTATCTGTGTCTTTCTTAGCTTGTCCTTGAGGTTGAGACTTGTCTGACCTGTTAAGTCAGGTGTCCGTTTTCACATTTCTCAAAAAGTGAGAAAAATCTCTATCCACTGACATTCCCTCTTATGTTTCCTATGCCTTTGTGGTTTAAGTTTTTGAAACATTTAACATTGCTTTAGTATGATCTTGGATGAAAGCAGAAAGACACTTGTGGTCAATCCATCACCTTTACCAAAGTCCCTAAAGTATTTGATAAATATAAGATTAGTAGATAGAGAAATATTTTAAACATTACAGAAGTATATAAAGTAAAAGAAAAAAGTGATATTTTCTCACCATGTTCTGTCACTTTTCCATTTCACAGATGTCCCCACTATTAACTGTTGGGCATGTATCCTTTCAGATATTTGTCTATGCACACGAATAATTATACCCCGAGGTTGCATACCTGTGTGAACTCATTCTCCCACCTAAAATGTGATCATGCTACTTGGGTAGACATGGAGTTGTGCCCCTCAGATTCTTCTTCTAGAAACAGCTCCCTGCCCCACTAGGAGGAGTGTGGTGGGTGGCTGACAGTGACGGGCTATGACCCCCATCAGGATTTGCCTTGGTTACTTTTTTGGGGGGGGGAGGGGCAGAGGGAGAGGGATAGAGAGAATCTTTTTTTTTTTTTTAAAGATTTTATTTATTTATTTGAGAGAGAGAGAGCACGAGAGGGAAGAGGGTCAGAGGGAGAAGCAGACTCCCCGCCGAGCAGGGAGCCCGACGCGGGACTCGATCCCGGGATTCCAGGATCGTGACCTGAGCCGAAGGCAGTCGCTTAACCGACTGAGCCACCCAGGCGCCCCGATAGAGAGAATCTTAAGCAGGCTCCATACCCAGCACAGAGCCTCACATGGGGCTTGATCTCGCGACATTAAGATCATGACCTGAGCCAAAATCAAAAGTTGGATTCTTAACCAACTGAGCCACCCAGGTGCCCCCGGACTTGCCTCCGGTTCTAAGGGAAGATTGCAGTCTTCCGGGGCAGCCCTAGCCAGTAACCAGCAAGATGGAAGCATGACTTCTGTCTGCCTCTGCCTCATGCCGGTCTCCTCCAGTGGCCAGCTTGGCTCTGGAGCTCCCACTGAATGGCAAGACCATCAGGTCTGCATGGAGACTGAGGTCTCCTCCATTCAATTCTGCCTCCCCCCTTCTTTTGCAGGCAGTCTCCCCAGCAGGACTTCAGTACCATCCTGTCACAACATTTGTTCCCTGCAGGATCCAACCAATACTCTCACTCTGAACCCTGGCTTTTTTCAGTTAGCATTTATTAGGGATACCTTTCTATGTCAATGCCCATTGATCTGCCCCATCCTTTTTTATTTTAAAGATTTTATTTATTTATTTGAGAGAGAGAGAGAGCCAGCATGAGAGAGAGCATGAGTGGCAGGGAGAGGTAGAGGGAGAGGGAGAGAAGCAGGGTCCTCGCTGAGCAGGGAGCCTGATGCGGGGCCCGATTCCAGGACTCTGAGATCACGACCTGAGCTGAAAGCAGACGCTTAACTGACTGAGCCGCTCAGGCACCCCTGCCAAATCCTTTCTGATAGCTGTATAGTATTTTTAGGGAAGGATATATCATAATTATTTAACCACTCTCCTTCTGATGGACCTCTAGAGTGCTCTAATTTTTCTTTAAAAATCCTGTGATATTTTAAATATGTATATTTCAGCACAACAGATAGCTTCAAACAATTTATGCATTTGTTTATTTTCCCTTACCACCTCTCACTCAGGAGTATGTGCAGAGCAGACCCCCAGCAGACCATTTTCCTCAGAGAGAAGGGAAATGAGCAGGAGATGGTGAAGTGTTGGAGGTCCTTTGGCTCCCTTGGCTTCCTCCCGCATTGCTTTGGAAGGGCTGTTTACACACCAAGGAACGACAAGATAATTATACACCATTCCTGCCCATTCATTAAGGCTGGCCCCCAAGGAAGCTTCTGGTAGACACCGCTCTTTTAGCTCTGTTTGAATTGCTACACAAACCAAAGAATTTAAAAAATATGAATTTTATTTTCCTCAAATGTCACTGTAGGATTTTGACAGGTTTTTCTTACATTTTGATTCATAAGAATATTTTCCCTTTCTCACTCTTGTCATGCCACACTTAAACAGATCATCTGGTCTCTCCTTCAACCTCCTAGGAGTCCCACACTCTGAGCTTCCCTCCATGGCTCTGCCTCTTTCTTCTTGGCATCCTGTGGGGGTTCCCCTTTCTCAACTTGCCCCCTCTGGGGTGGGTGGTTTTTTCCCTGGACCCTTTCATGGACTCTCCTCTGCCTCCTCAACATACTCATGAGGGGTCATGGACATTTTCTTTAGCAATCTGGGACCCCGCCAAGCCCCTCTCCACTCTTCATTTAGCAGGTGTTGTGCAGAAGTCCACAAAATGGGCACACATCCCCAAAGGGTACCAACAGGGGCTTGTGGTCCATGTCAGATGCTCAAAGCACATGGCTTGTTACACAAAAATCCCAGAGTGAGAAACAAGAGGATAGAGTTGGGCGGGTGATACACTTGAGGTCGGTGCAGGAGGCAGAGGCTGGTACTCCCTCTGTCTTGGTATGCTGTGTCCTTAGTCTGGGCCCCCGTCCGGTGTTTGGTACATTACATGGACCAGAGTTGAAGGCAGTCAGGGATCCCCCAGACAGAAGGTGCCTGGGGCCGAGGACCCGCACTTGCTCTGCTGGCAGCTCACGAGCCAGGATGCCTGGCCAAGAGCTGCCACATGCCAACTAGCCACAGAGCAGCTTGCCAGCTGACAGCTGTGGATTTTATCTGGAAGAGGACAAGAGGGTCCTGAATGGGTGTCGCCTAACACTGAGTGACCAGTTTAAGACCTCACAAAAATGAAGTGACTCATGCATTTAGTGTATCATGAAAATGCGGTGTGGCATATAGTGTGTCACGAACCCTTAGTGCCTCTCGTCCCTTCGTCCCTTTTCAGCCATGTTCCGCGCACACGTGTCCCTATGTCGTCCGACACATCTCATGGGTCACTACCTTACTTATCTGGGCTTCAGTCTGGAACACCACCCTTCCCATGTGGGTTTCCTTCTGAAAGGAGAGTCAAACAATATAGCAAGTGCATGTAACAACAATCTTCTTTCTTATGAACTGTTTTACAGAATGACGTAACGTCTTGTACACCTCAGAGTGTGTATAAAATGTATACACGTACATGTACATTTAGAACAAAACAAATCCCTGTGTACCCCAACTCAGGTGAACAAAGGTGACGGGCAGTCCCTAGAAGCCCCTGGGAGCCTCAATCCCCCAAAAGTAACTTCCTTTCCCTAATCTATGCTGAATATTTATTGGCGTTTACTGATAGTTTCATCCCGAAGCAATATATTGTTGGGTCTGTCCGTTTTTGAATTTATATAAATGGAGTCATACTTTGTGCATTTGCTGTGATTTGCCTCTCTTGCTTCACATCCCGTTTTTGAGATTAAGTGGTGCTGATGTGTAGCTGGGGCTCCTTTAGGGGAATCCAATGTTCCCACGGGGCCAGTCCTGGGGAAGGCATTGCTCGTTGTCACTGCTGCAGAGTGCTCTGTGGCACGAAGGGACCACGACCCACATATCCACGGACATGTGGCTGCTTTCGCTCTGGGGCTATTTGAATAGGGCTGCTGTGAAATTCCCGAACAGCCCCTGGTGCTCGTGGGTTTATTCCCAGGAGGGCAATGGTTGGCCGTCAGTGTTGTGGGATCGACATTTCTGGACAATAGCAGCCTGTTTGCCCAAGGGACAGAGGCAGTACACTTGCCTACCAGCCGTGGGTGCCCAACCCCCTTCCTCTACTCCCACCAGCTCTTGGTTTTGTCCAACTTCTATTTTTGCCCATTTGGTAGGTATGAAATGGATCTCACTGTAGTTTTCACTCAAGTTTCCAGGTTTACTCAAAAGGTTTATTAGCTATTTAGATTTCCTTTGTGTGAAATGTCTATGCATGTCTTTCGCCCATTTTTCTATTACACTGTTTTTTTTATTGACGGCCAGAGTCCTTTATATATTTTGGATATTAATCCTTTGCAGGTACATGTTACAGATATCTTCTATTAGTTTGTGACTGATCATTTCACTTTTTTTTAAAAAGATTTATTTATTTATTTTTAGGGGGAGAGAGAGAGCAAGAGAGGGAGAGAGAGGACATCAGTGGGGAGAGGGACACAGAGAGAGGGAGAGAGAGAGAATCTCAGGCAGACTCCTCGCTGAGCACCAAGCCCAACATGGGGCTCAATCCCACCACCCTGAGATCATGATTTGAGCCGAAATCAAGAGTCAGATGCTTAACCGACTGAGCCATGATCATTTCCCTTTTTTTATGGAATTTAGCTCAACAGAAATTCTTCCTTTTTTTTACCTTTTCTGTTTTACCTTTTTCTGTTCACTGAAAGGACCACTCTTAACCGCAAAGTCATGAGGACACGATCCCACACAGTCTCCCAGAAGTTTCACATTTAAGCCTTTGATTCCCCCGGAGCTGGCTTTGTGTAGGGCGTGAGGCCAGGATCTAATGTTATTTGTGGTTTTCATGTGGATCACCAATGTTCACATTCTGGTTTTGGACTGGTTCTCCTTTCCCACTGATCTGCAGTGTCACCTTGGTTATCAGTCAAGTTTCCATAGACTTGTAGCTCTATTTCTGAGCTCTATTTTATTCTCAGAGAACAACTTTCCTCCTCCAACCGTTGTCTCTTTGGCAGGATCCCCCATGGGGTAACCGTGGTGGGAGGGGCTGCCTCCTCTCTCACTGTCAGACGCAGATAGGAGTGTCCAGGTTCCCCTGGCCCCAGAGCAGTGGGGCTGAGGAGGAGGATGGGAAGGCCATGGTGAGGGTCTGGACTTTAACCAGAGGGACTGGGGAAGCCACAGACAAGTTTTCACCAGGGAACGTAGCAGGACAGGCATCGTTGAGTCTCGAGAATTCACTGGGCTGTTTGGTGGCCACAGCTTGGGGAGGGCTGGTGTGGCAGCAGGAACCAGTCGGGGAGCTGCCTCACAAGCAGGATGAGGCCTAGGCCAGCGGGCCGGCTCCTCCTCACGTGGTTTTGTCTCTCCCTGAGGGGTTTCCTGGGGGCTCCTTCTACAGACGCCCTTACTGCACAGTGTTGTGGGCACCTCTGGCTCCCCAGCTTGCCTCTGGCTCCTTCAGGCAGGGCCCAGTTTGTACCTCAGGGCCTTTGCACTTGCTGTTCCCGCCGCCTGTGACACTTTCCCCAGATGCTTATACTGCTCCCTCACCTCTTTCTGGGCTTTACTCAAAGATGTCTCCTTCAGTGACAGCTTCCTTGACCACTCTTTAAAATTACCGCCCCTAGGTGCCTCGTTAGCACAGTAGGTAGTGTGTCAGTCTCATAAAATTACCGTCCCCTGCGCCCCTGAAAACCCCCTCTCCTCCTTCCCATCGTTATTTACCTTTGCTGCATGTTCACCATGTGACATACCATAGGGTGACTCGTTTATTTTGATGACTGACCTCGCTTCCCCCGAAGGTGATCGGATCCTGATGCCTGACACACATAAGGGCTCAGTAGCTATCCATGGATGAGTGAGAGAGAAGGGTCACTTGCCCCAAGGGCCCAGCACAGGGGCAGGCACAAAGCAGGTCCTGAGCACGTGCTGAGTGGAAGAAGGTTCACAGAAGCACCAAGCCACTCTCTTGACACAGTTGGGGAAGACCCTCCCAGGGCTCCTTGTGACAGAAGCTTCCAGCAGTGTTGTATGCCCTTGAGCCAGGCATCTTGGCTTCCCCAAACCCTTTCGAGGATGATAGCTCAGATGTGATCCCAGTTTGACCGATGAGAACCTGACATCCAGAGGGGGTGATGTGACTCTCCCAGGTCACACAGTGGATCGTGGCACCAACCAGACTCCTCTAAACCCAGCCTGGCCGGAGGGCGGCCCACGTGCTGGCCTGGGCCAAGTACCCACTGACCCACATTCCCTCATCCCTCACAAAGCAACTGCCAAATTCTGTGACTATCTCTTTCTGAAGAGTTGTTGCTTGGCAATAGTTGCTAGGCGAAATTCATAATTAATGAAGAGTTCAGGGCTCTTGATTGGAAACCCTCAGGAATGCTTAAGCATCTGCAGGCTGAGGTGGGCCGAAGTCTGACATGGCCCTAAGATTCCTGTCCCTGGGGGCGCACGCCCTGGACAGACTCCTGCCCGGGAGAACGGACAGGAGCTGTAAGATGGGAGAGCCACCCTTGATGAGGTGACCAGGTGCAGCCGAGAGAGCAGTGGCAGTCCCTCCTGCCATCACAGCACATTCTCTTAGACCAGGTCATGGCAGCCCGGACACAGGTGCTCCTGCCGGCTCTGAGGGCGACACAGACGGCTGCGTGGTTAGGACCTGAGTGTGGCCTCTGGGGTCGGAGACCAGTCCCCACGGACAGTCAGCCAGAAAATGGGGACTTCAATCCCGCGACCTCAAGGAACAGAATCCTGCCAACAACTGGGGAGCTTGTTGGAGAACCTGACCTCCGACGAGAGGAGATTGCAGCCCCGGCTGACACCAAAGGGTGTTGCCTTAAGTCATTACGCTTCATACATAGGCCTTGGGGAGAGGGGATGGGGAAATCAGCTTTTAAGAACAGGCTTGGGGCTGCAATTGGCCACTGGCACCAAGAAAAAGAAGGAAGGGAGCCAGGCTGGGGCAGTGATGCCATGCCCAGTGTCTTACAAACGAGCTCCCAGGAGCTTCCTGCAAGGTGGGGATCACGATCCCCATTCACAGATGAGGAAATGAGGCTCAGACAGGCTACCACTTGCCCAAGGTCACACAGCCAGGAAGAGCGAGGCCGGGAGCTGAGCCAGAGGGAGCTCCACTGGGTGCGGTGTGTGCCTGTCTGGGGGGCGTCTGCGGGTGAAGTGTCCACAGTGGGTAGGCAAGGTGATGGAACCCGCACAGAGGTCTTGCGGGGCTGTTGGAAGGCTGGCCAAACAAAGCTTCCAGACCATTCCAGTTTTCTCAGTGGGTGCTTCCTGAAGTGGGTGTTGCATCTTCCTGATTCTCATGTCAGTTAAAGGATTAGGGAAAACAATTTCCAGCTTTCCTATTGGTCTGTGTGGCATTTAGGGCATCTCACTGGGCTCTAGCTTTCTTAGGCATAGGTTTTTCTGGGCAGGGTAAGCCCTGGGCTGGGCAGTGTGGGGGCCATCTGATGGCATCTAGTCTTTCCTCTGAAGATTTCCATTTGAGGACTCACCTTCCCTATATTCATATAGTTGGGTAGGGCCCTCAATCAATATCTTACCAGCGCAGATTTTTCACCAAGCTAGACTAATCAGATCCTCTGGAAGTGGAGTCTTGCCCAAAGGGCCACGAGTACTAAGTAGGAACATTTGTGTTCCACTCTTGTGGTTTCCCCAAGGAGGACCTTCTTTAGGGGGTACACCTGGGACTTCCTGCCCCATCCATTCTTTTCCCCACCCCCAGGAGGACTCGAGGACCCTAGTGGGTGGGTGTGGGCCAATGGTCCTGGTTTTGGGTAGGGTAGAGCTAATTGCTTCCAGGCTGCCCTGGTGGGTCATCTGCCTTTGCCTTCCCCCACTGTCCCAGGTGGTCAGGTCCACTTTGCAGATCATGGCTGCCCCAAGGTCGAGACTGGGAAGGAGGGCCTGAGACAAAGAATGTTCCAAACCATGTTCTCCGTCCCAGCTTTGGTCTGTCTCAAGCTGACATTCCCCACCTCTGCACTCTTCTGTCCTGCTGCTCTCCTTCTGGTGGGGAAAGAGGACGTTGTTCATAGGACCCTCAGCCTTGGGGTGGCCCGGTGGGCTGGAGATGATGCATCCTGACACCCTCACCCTGAATTGACCCACTTACAGACCCCCAGAGCCAACCTGAGCCTGGTCCTTCCTAAGGTTTGCACTTTCTGCTTTTCTTTGGTTCTGTGAACAGCCCATTCTTCTTCTGTAAGTTACCATTTCCCTCCAAATTTGCCACCGAGGAGCCTTGATAGGATAGGTACTGTCTTCACTCCGGATCACTGGACAGCCGCCCCCACCCCCGGCCCTCAGCAGGACGGAGTGGCGGCTGGCGGTCCTGTTGACAGGAAGCAGACTGGGAACCAGGACCCGTGAGTTCATTCCCGTTAGACTGCTGCCTCGAAGTGTGGTCTCGGACGACTCCTGCCCCTCTGTCCTGCTCTGCGGACCTGCCCACTCACTGGTCCCTTGTATGATGACAGATAACTGAATGGCCCTTGCTGTGTGCCACACTGCTCTGACTCAGTCTGTCACCATCCTGGTTTCCAGAAGAGGAAGCTGAGGCACAGAGCAGTTAAACAGCTTGCCTGACACCCGGGGAACAGTGGAGCCAAGATCTGGACCCACGCTACCCAGACGTCCTCCTGAGTGCCACGCTGGGCCTCTGCCCCTGTCTGGGCCCCTTGCTCCTGTGGCCCCATGTCCCTGTCCCCTCCTTCTCCACCCACAGCCTTGGCCCCGGGGCCCACTCGGGGGTGCATTTCACACCTAGGCTCTGCCACAGATGGCTCTGATTGGTCCAAACCCATCCACTCTGGAGCCCTTCCCTGGCCCCTGCTCACCCACCGTACAGCCTGCCTGGGTGTCTGTACTTTGCCCAAATATTGTGGCCCAAGGAGCAGGGTCAAGTGAACAGAGAAGGTGGCCACATGAGGAATGTTTTGCCCAGAGAAGAGCTGTGGGTGTGGAAGACACTCTGAGCTTGAGGATGCCTCTCCTGGGCATGATCATGGGAATTGACAGAAGAAATGAGCATGCTTTTCAAAAGTCCCATTGCTTTCCAGGGGGCAAAGTGTTTTTATTCCCAGACCACAGGGTGGTTTATAAACTGTGAAGAGTTGTATTCAGTTGCTGTTGCCGGTGGTGATGATTGGCCAAGCAGTTTCCTTCTTTCTTTGCCAACAGAAGAACCTCAGGGTCATTTGGGTGAACATGTGCCTAGTTCAAGGGCAGGGTGGAAGGTGGTAGAAGCTGGACCCAGGCATCTGCACCCCTTTGCTGGTGACCAGCCTGGGAGGGGGTGCAGACACCATTTCCGGAGCTGGGGTGGAGGTGGGGTTTGGCTGTTGGGTTTCTGGGGGCTGCGACAGGGCGGGTGGGAGCTCCCTTTGACCAGGTTTTCTCCTTGCTTTTCTGTCAGGACCTCTTAGGCCGACTTAGATTTTCAGTCACTTCAGCTTAAAAATTGCAATCAATTCAAGAGACGGCTGGGCACCCCCTCTTCCTCTGGCCTCTCACGTGCTAGGAGGGCTGGGGCTGCCCACAAAGGGCCTTGATACTTCTGAGTGTTTTTTTCTCTTTTTTAAAGATTTTATTTATTTATTCATGAGAGACAGAGGAGGAGAGAGAGAGAGGGAGAGAGAGAGAGAGAAGCAGAGGGAGAAGCAGGCTCCCAAGGAGCAGGGAGCCCGATGCAGGACTCAATCCCAGGACCCTGGGATCATGACCTGAGCCAAAGGCAGACACTTAACCATCTGAGCCACCCAGGCGCCCTACTTCTGAGTTTTCAACCGAGGTTCTTTGAAAACTGTTTTGGATGACCTTGATTCTAGACATTTTCTTTGATATGCTACTAAAAAACAAAATTTTAATTACAAAATAATAAATGTATACATGTTCTTGAATATTTATTTATTTATTTATTTATTTTTAAGATTTTATTTATTTATTTGACAGATAGAGAGTGAGCACAAGTAGGCAGAGAGGCAAGCAGAAGGAGAGGGAGAAGCAGGCTCTCCACTGAGCAGGGAGCCAGACGTGGGGCTCGATCCCAGGACCCCAGGATCATGACCTGAGCCGAAGGCAGCCGCTTAACCGACTGAGCCACCCAGGTGCCCCTTGTTCTTGAATATTTAAACAATGAAGACATAGATAGAACCCAACATAAAAATGCACCCCTCTCAGCATGACTGGATAACCAGTGATCATGGTTTGGTGTGACTCTCTCCTTTTATCCTATGCATGTGTTTACGTGCACTTTTTTTTTTTTTTACACATAATGGACCACCCAAACATTATAATGCAGCATGCTTTAGCAAGGTACCTTGGGCATCCCCCCACATGAGATGCATGGCTGCATCATCCTCTCCTGGGAGTTGTTTCTAACAATGGTACTTAGGCCTTTCCCCTTTTCTATTTTATCGTTTAAAATAGGTTGAAAATGAAGCCCAGGATGTTCCATTTTGAGAAAAATCTCATTCTGACCTTTTGAAGGAAGATCCTCCCAGAGGACAGGGCATGGGCAGAGGCTGTGCCAGGGTCCCCCGTGGGCTCAGACCCCTTTCCACAAGGGTGTCAGGAGCTCAGCACACCTGCCTCCCTCCTCTGCGGCCATGTCTGACCTGCATGCGGAACAATGGGCTGGCAAGCTTGGGCTTGAGAGCCGCTGCTCTTGTGTGCAGCTGGGCGATTTGGGAAGCCTTTCCCGCTTGGAAAAGCATGGGACCTCTCCCTAGACGGAGGGGTCGTGGGCCTGGCCTCTCAGACAGGATCCCGCAGGCAGAGCTGGGTGAGGTGAAGAGGCCACTCCCCGACCTGCGCTGGCCCCTCCCACCGCTGCAGACCCTCTGACCCGCACTTCCTGTCTGCGCGACAGTGTGTTTGGGGTGGGGGGTGCAAATTAAAGGAAGTCAGCAGGGTGGATGGCGGAGTTTACAGTGAAGAAGAAGCATACCAGTAAAAGAATGGAGATCGCTATCACAGGTGATATAAGCTTCTGAAACAAGAGACTTCAAAGACGAGAACTTTAGAATGTAAAAAATAATAAAATAAAAGCTATGAAAATGAGATTTAGGACAAAGAGATGAGAGGCAAGAAACCAAGGAGACGCCAAGCAGAGGCTGGGGCACAAAGGAGCAAAGGTGCAGAACAAGGAGAAAGTTAATATCCACGAAATAGTTTTTGAAGTAGACGAAACCATAGATTGGAAATGGGAAGTCAGGGCAAAGTCGTTCTGAGGGAAAAGGAACATGAGACCTGTGGAGAAAAAGCATCACTTGAAACTCTTCCCTCTGCTCCAAATAATGCAAAAGAAACCCCATCTTCAAAGGAAATCCGCCAGGAAGGAAAGACGAAAAATGGTCTGCTCAAGTAAGAAGGCAGGAGAAGTCAGTTCGAACATCGTATATCAGGGAAGTGACATAAAGGTAATGAGCTGCGAAGTTGTAGTAAAATCCCACTTTCTTCCTTCCAAAGCCCACACCCACAAAGGGGGAAATTTCCGGAAACAGTCAAAGCCCTCCACTCTTTCCCACCTGCTGCATGGCCCCAGTGTGTCTGGTCTGGACAGGCCGGGTTTCAGCCCTGGCAGGACAGCCCTGTGTACACTGGTGCGGGGTGAGCGCACTCTGGCCATGTCATCATCCCTGTGACCCCTGTGTCCCTCCCTCGAGTGTGGACCCTGGGGACTGCCCTGATCTACAGCTGTCCCACTTCTCTGACTGACAGGTGGACGGCCGGGAAGGCGGTGCAGGAGGCAGGAGCCCTAGGGGCCGAGCCTGCAGCAGAGAGGCTTGCGGGTGGGCGTGTGGAGCCCCGGTCTGTGGCGCAGCTGTGGTAACCCACAGGGGACAAGACACCGCCGGGGGGGCCACACTTGGAGCGTGCTAGGTCTGCTACTCAGGAGAGGAAACCTTACAGCCATTCCCGACGCTCCACTCAGCCCCGCTGCGGGGTCCCCTCAGCCCAGCAGGACTGCCACTTGGCCCAGCACCCAGAGACCGCGAATCACAGAGGATGGTCACTGCCCCACACAGAGGCCAGATGCCCCCCTGAGCCGCGGCTTGGCTTCTGCCCTCCAGAAACAGCCCTGGGCTGACTTTTGCTGACCCAAAAGACCCTGCAAACTGTTTCCTCAAAGAGAAGAACAGCCTCTCCCGGAGATGTGTCCGGCCTGCCCTCCAGGGGCTCGAGTCTGGCGGGGAGGAGACTGAGGGGCCTGCCTTCTATGTGGAGCCTTTGATTCTACTCACAGTTTCCGTGGGTTGGGATCTGGAAGGGGCCCAGCAGGCAATGGCTTGTGGGTGCCCCAGGCCCCATCTGGGGGGACCTGGGGCCAGGGTGACCCAACGGGGGGGTGCCAGGGCTGGGAGGACGGAAGACTAGGGCTTGTGGAAGGGAGCAAGACGAGGGCCCCAGCCAGAGAGAGTCTGTCCCCCAGACAGCCCCACGGAGCCCTCAGAGTGGGCTCCCAGCATGGTGGCTGGTATGGACAGGCCGGGTTTCAGCCCTGGCTCCGTTCTTACAAGCTGGGAGATTTTGGGCAGGTCACTTGGGCTCTCTATGCCTTGGTTTGTCGCCTGTGAAAGGCGGTAGGGTGTGAGTCTTGCAGCTTGTGAGGACTCGTTAGTGCTGTCCCACGGCCAGTGCCCAGAAAGGCTTGCGGAGGGCTGAGTGAGCACCTCCTCTGGCAGGGCTGCAGAGCCCCGGTCTGTGGTGCAGCTGTGGTAACCCACAGGGGACATGACCTGGTGTGCCACCAGCTTGGGCTCAGTAGGTCGCCAGCAGGAGGGCCGAGGAGGGAGGGCCCGAGAGGCAGCCAGGAGCAGAAGGCCCACGTGTTCTCAGGAAGGCACTCCCTTCATCCGCTGCTGGGTACCCTCGCATGGCCAGCCACCCAAAGCGCTTCAGTGGATGAGCAGCACAGTGACCTAATGCTTTAGGAAGAGGGTGACTCGGATGATGTCAGATCCCCACCCTGTCAGCTTGGCCCTTGCCTCTCGAAGGCCACCAGAGCCTGTCCAGCTCTCTTCCTCAGCAGGCTGGCAGGGCCAGGGGATGGACTCTGCATGTGTCCACACATCTCCAGTGTCCCCAGCAGGACTGAGCCCAGCTGCCTGCAGTGGATGCCTCCTCAGTCATGCACCCTTCTGCACAAGCCCCCCCACCTTCCCCATCTTATTTCTCCACTGCCTTTCCGAGGCATCCTGGCTCGGCCCCCAGGCAAACAACTCACAGGGAATCCTCATCTAATCTTTAGGAAGCCAGACGGAGATGGCTAGTTTGAGGGAGTGTGAGCAGGTGGGTGCCTGCCGCGCTGCCCTGCTAGCCCGTGAGGCGGGGGGCTCCCACCTGTGCAGGTAGCCTGCCTGCAGCCAGGGGAAGCGTCCAGCCCTCTCAGGCCTGTGCTGGGGCCTCTGGGTGCTCCAGGGCAGAGGGACCTGGAGTGTTCCGCCCAGGGCCTCCCACCAAGCCAAGAGGGTGGTAGGAAAAGGTGAACACAGGGAGAAGATGTGCAGAAATGGACAGAGGGAGGGCGGCTACACCTCCTGAGCACACACACTGCCCCCCCCTTGGCCAGCCGCTGGAGGCGTGTGGTTTGCCCCTTCGCAGGCGGGGACAGGGGAGTTCAGCCAGGCCCACACCATTGGAAGGGGTCAGGAACCAATCTGTTGGTCTCCTGGGACACAGGTGACCAGGCGCTGGCCCCTGTGCCTGCCCACCGCCCGTCATGTGGGCCAGCGCACAGGGCAGGGGGAAAGGCCTTGTCCTTGACCCACACAGGGTAAAGGCCAGGAAACTGGGTGTAAGCGGTAGGGCTTGTTGGTCTGCTTTGGCTGATGCAGCTCCCACCCCCAGCCCTGCCCCTAGGCCCAGACCTTGCATGGCAGCCTTGGGGGAGCTTCCCTCTCTAATATGCCTCCTTCTCCTTCCGAGCCTCCTCCTGAAAGATGCATGGAGTTTAAAAATTTCATCAAAGCTGCTTGCTTCCTTGGTTCCCCGGTGGGAGGCTGGTGTTGGGAGCCCCGAGGCTGCAGGCCGTGCTGCTCGGTCAGCGCAGGATGCGGCTCTGAGTTGTCCCAGGCCTTGGGATGAGGAGCTGCCCAGGCAGGGGGAGTTCGGGGAGCCCCTGCAGTGAGTGCGCAGAGGGTCCCAGGAGGTGCTGACCCCACACAGGAGGGCCAGTGTGGGGCCAGGCAGGAATGGGGGTATAGTGGGCAGAGGGTTGTTCTCAGCGTCCCAGTGACCACGACTCCCTCCTTGCTCAACCGGCGCACACTCACTCACTCATTCTCTGCAGCTTTCATTGTTGTGTTGTTTTTTAAGAAACAGATCATACATTGACATGGGTGAAAAAGAAAGGTGGACACACTGGGCTGTCCTGTTCCCTTGCTGTCATAGCAGTGCAGCGTGGGTGCCTTGCCCAGACGATGCGGTGTGTGTGTGGGCTGTACATTGGTTGGGTAGAGTCCAGAAGGGGATGGCTGGGTCATGGGCAGAAGCACAGGCGAGTTTGATGGCATTGGCACGTTCCCCTTGGCAGAGGTTGCTCCGCAGGCCCTCCTGGCAGCTCAGCTCCATAGGTGGTGTTTGCTTCCCATGTTGTCACCAACAGAGCACATTGCAAACACTTGGCGACTTGCCAGTCTGATAGGGAAAACACACTTGAAACAATATAAACAGACAACTACGGGATGAGTAGTCCCGTGACCAGAGTACATGGTTCTTTGAATCATGTGTGCATGGATGCCTGTTGGAATGAATGTATGCATGCACACGCATGTTGGGGGTGTGTGTGTGCATGTGTGTGTGTGTGTGTGTGTGTGTGTGTGTGTGTGTCTCATTCAAAGCATCCCCACCTCTGGATCTGTGGGGCCAGTCATGGGGGAGAAGGGGGCCCCAGTGCCTTCTGGAGGGAGGGAAGAGTTGAGGTTAGGGTGGCCTGGCTGGGGGAGGGTCTGTGTGCTAATGGCCAGCTCCAGAGCAGGTGGTGAGGAAAAGCATGCCTCTAAGTCGAGAGTGGGGCAGGGACATGGGCACCCCTAAGGCTGGGCCGTTGGGCTGGCCTGACTCTGGCAGAGGGCATGCTGAGGTGGGGTGCTTCTAAACATGTGCAGCCTTGGAGGCCAAAGGCAGCCCGCCCCAGCTGCACAGAGAGGTGTGCCAGTTCACGGCTGCTGTGGGGCCCACCACCTCTGATCACAGTGGTCTCAACAATAGCATGTACAATTTCCGCAAAGATCGGCAAGCTGAGCTGGCTGGGTGGGGCTGGCGTGGACTGGTGTGGGCTGGGCTGGTATGGCTGGGATGGGCTAGGCTGAGGCTGGTGTGGGCTGAGCTTGGGTAGGCTGGTGTGAGCTAGGCTGAGCTGAGCTGGGGTGGACTGGTGTGAACTTGGCTGAGCTGAGCTGGTATGGGCTAGGATAAGTTGGTGTGGCTGGTGTGGGCTAGGCTGAGCTGAGCTGGGGTGGGCTGGTGTGGGCTAGGCTGAGCTGAGCTGATATGGGGTAGGCTAAGCTGGTGTAGCTGGTGTTAGGCTGAGCTGAGCTGGGGTGGGCTGCGGTGGGCTACCCCGAGCTGAGCTTGCTCAAGCACCAGTGGTCAGTTCCTGGGTCAGCTGGGGCTGGCTGGCATAGGATGGCCGCCACTGGGTGACTAAGCTCTGTTCCATTGGGCCTCCTGTTCTCTGGTGGGCTGGCCCGGGCTGGTTCTCAGACAGAGATAAGCTCTGAGAGACAGAAGGCTTGACACCAGCACAATGTCGTGCCCACCGCACCCTACTGGCCAGAGCAAGTCATAGGCCAAGCCAAATTCATGCGGTGGGCACATGGACCTCACCCCTTGCTGGAGGCCCTGCACTGTCACTGTGCCCCGGGTGTGGGCATCGGGTGGAGGTTAGGGGGTCCGTGGCTGGCTGTGCAATCCATCTCCCATGGCAGGACACAAGTGCATGGCCATCTGTGCAGAGTTGACCACTGGCACTCAGCATGCGGCCCCTAACCTGGGGCTGGGGCACAGTGATGGGCGGGATGCCCCTGGAGCGGGCGGTCTGGAGGGGAGTGGAGGACACCACCTTAGCCAACAGTGGGAGGGCAGTGGGCTCTGATGGAGAAGGCGGGAGAAGGGTTCCCTGGGTGAGGGTCAGGCTGGAGTTTGAAGAGCGTGTAGGAGCTCACCTGCAGGCAGCAGGGGCCTAGCAGGGTCCTCTTGACTCCTGGGCCCCCTCATGGGCCTGGAAGTAGAAGGCAGAGCTAGCCCAGCTCAGAGTTGAGGTAGGAGGGAGCCAGTGCTCAGGCATCAGGCAGGCTGGCGCCCACGGTCAGACACAGGCTGCCCCTGCCCAGGCAGCACAAGGATTAAACAGACTTTGTTGGGATTACCACTGCCAATCAAGTTCAAGTGCATTTTTAAGAGCTTAATTTGCGGCCCTAGGTTTCAAATAAAATCATCAAATCCAGTCGATTAAACTCATTAAGGCGGGTGGACTGGCTGGTGTTTGCGCTGCCATCAGATTCGGAGAATTAATTAGGGGCCTGTTATCCTTGTCGGGATTAGCGGAGCTAGCCCAGAGGCCTGGGGTTTCTGCTAAAAGATGGGCCCATAATCTCTTTAGTGGGGCCCGGGAGACAGATCTGGGTGGCTTCTGTGGAACGGAAGGCACCACACCGGGCAACTTTGATCCTACTGTGTGCAGACCTGAGCCCCGGTGGCTGGAGGGTGTCAGGCTCCAGGGGGCAGGCCATCTTGTGGTGGCCAGGGTTGGCTGGCCAGGAGGCCACTTTGGAACACATGGCCCCACCGGCCATCCCGACTCCTCCCTAGTCCCATGATAACAAGGAGGGGGAAGGGCCCATGTAGACGTTGTCTGTTTGCTCCTTTGCCTTTCAAAAGTGCCCCCCATCCCAAGTGATGGGGTGTCAAGGCTTCATGTCCATGTCAACCAGGCCGCTTGACCAAGCTGGCCACCAAGAGCACCTTAATCCCTTGGAAGGGTGCTGGTTGTTCTCCGAGTGGACATAGGAGCCATGAAGCACCAGCCAAAGCCATATGGGGGGCCCAAGCCCCAAACAGTAAGCCTAAAACTTCCAGGCCCTGCAGACCCTGCCTGGAATGCTGTCCCAACCATCCCGGAGGACGATGGAGACAGAGAGAAGGATGAGTTTCTATTGACACTGGGCAGGTGTCTGGATCTAGCCACGCCTGAAGCTTCTCTTTGGACTTTTCAGTTATGTGAGCATGTCCATTCCCGCTTTTCTGCTTAAGCCACATGGAGCCAGGTCTCTGCCCATTGCAACCACAAAGGTCCTGATGGACAGCCCAGATCTTAGGTCTCTGCCTCTAGAAGCATTGGAGCAGAGAAGGATTTTAGAAGGTCTTTTCTTCTACCTCTTTCCCATTTTATATATGGGGAAACAGGCCCAGAGACAGGAGGCCATGAGCCTAAGTTTGGTGAGAATGTTAATGGTGCTCTCTGGTTGCTTAAGTCTGCCTTCCTGGGAGAGAACCTTCTGTGGGATCTGGTAGGGCCAGGGTAGGGGTGGGATGTAGCAGGGATCCTTTCCAGAAGCAGAGAGCAGCCAGAGGGAGGATGAGGTAAGACCTTCTGGAGGAGAGGAGGGAGGCAGAGCACCCCTCACTGCCACGCCCCCATCCCCTTGGTTCACGAGGCACTCATCCAGCATGGGACTGTGGCTGGCATCCCCCAGCTGGTGCTGCCATTCGAGCCCTGACCCCAGGCTCTGTTGGCAGTGCTCTGTCTCCCTCCTGGGGTTGGCACAGCACAGTGGCTAATGGAGTGGACTCTGGAGTCAGATTGCCTGGGTTCCCGTCCCTCCCAGCCAGTCACCAGCATGTGATCTTGGGCTAGTCTTGAGCTTCCCTGTGCTGCCCTTTCTCTGTCTTCATGAGGGGGTGCAGCCAAAGCACACTCCCAGGAAAATACGAGGCTGTGCCTCCACACGGTCTGGCCCCGGCCAGCAGGGGCTAAAGGAGGTAATGCTGGCGGAGCACAGAGCCTCCTGACTGTCGCCTTCTACCTGCCTCTACCTGCCATTTACTGCCTCCTACCTGCCTCTACCTGCCTCCTACCTGCCCCTATCTGCTTTCTACCTGCCTCCTACCTGCCCCTACCTGCTTTCTACCTGCCTCCTACCTACCCCTACCTGCCTCCTACCTGCCTCTACCTGCCTCTATCTCCCTCCTACCTGCCTCCTACCTGCCTCTACCTGCCTCCTACCTGCCTCCTACCTGCCTCTACCTGCCTCCTACCTGCCTCTACCTGCCTTCTGCCTGCCTCTACCTGCCTCTACCTGCCTCTCTGCTTCTCTGCTTGTCCCCCAGCTGCCGTCTCAGCACAACCTTTTCCACGTTGTGAGTCCGATCGTGTTCCTCTCATGTATAAAAGCTTCCGAAGAAGCTTACCAGGCAGCTGAAATGTCTTGCTGTGTCCCATGTTCTGGAGAATCCATATGGGTTAACAATCCATCTGCACCTAGTATGGGGACGCGACCACCATTTTGTTGTAACCCTGGCTTCTGCGAGTCGGGACCTAGGGCAGGCCCTGGGGGACACAGTGCATTTCTGCTCTGCCAGGCCGGGGCTCCGCTGTACCGTCAGCAGGAGTGCTTACCCTGGCTCTCTGTGAGGCTGGGCGTTCCTCACGGCCTGGTGGCTGGGTGCAGAGAGCCAGGCATGGGACCAGGTAGAAGCCAAGGGGCCTGGCCTGACCTGGCCCCAGGAGCTACAGGACAGAGCACTTCCACTGTGTTCTGTTGGTGGAAGAAGGCACAGGCACACTCAGTGTCAAGGGGGAGGAGACATATGGAGGAGCGGCAGTGTTACACCGCAGGAGGGCACATATGATGGGAGACAGTGCTGTGGGTGCCTTTGGAAAATACGAAGCTGTCTGGCCCTGACCATCTGAGGGAGCTACTCTCAGAACCTGAGTCCCTCTCTCCCTCTAGGGTCTCCCTCTGCCTCACTTGTTTCCAGGCAACGATCCCTCAAGCATGCTGAGTGCATGCTGCCTCAGGGCCTTTGCACTTACTGTTTTTGCTGTCTCCACAGGGCTGGCTCCTTCCACTCCCATAGTTCTCAGCTCAATTGTCGCCTCCTTAGAGAGGCCTCTGTGACCCTTCTCTAAGAATGCTCTAAAAAAGCATCATCAACAGAAAGATAATGCAAGCCACGTATTATTTGAACATTTTACCATAGCACATTAAAAATATTAATTTGTTTATATATTTACCTCTATATTTTATTTTTATCTTTGATGTATTTTATTATTTTATTATTATTTTATTATATTACCATTCAAAATGTAATCATTATAGAAATATTAATGAGATATTCTTACCTTTTTTTTTTATTGTACTAAGCCTTAGAAATCTGGTGTATAATTTATGCTTTTTGCACGTGTTACTTCAGAAGCTACATTTTCTTTAGAAGTACTTGATCTGCGCTTAGATTTGATAAAATGTACTGTTGAAAAGGTAGATTTACATACCCAAGTTGTTCCAAAATATTTTAACTGATTAGAGCATCTCTTTACAGATTTAAGTTACTTTAAAATTCAATAAAATGAAAAACACAGGTCTCCAGTCTCACTGGCCACATCACCAGTGGTCAATAGTCATGTGTAGCAGATACAGAATATTTCCATCATCACGGAAGGTTCTACGGGACTCTGATGTTCTAGAACATTCCCTGCGCTCTTGTCTGAGTAACACTCACCACTGTCTGCATCCATCTTCCTATGTGTGTGCACTTGCTTATCTTCTCTGGCTTCCTCCAAAGTGTAAGCTCCACGAAGGCAGGACCTATGAGGTTTTGCTCCCGCCTGGAGAACCGTGCCTGTCACACACAAAGTGCCAGACTGTAGCTGGTTAAAGGTATACGTGAAACTAAATCCAGCCCCAGGCTTCCTGTTCTCCACAAATGCTCAGCGCAGCTTTACTATAACTCTTACAGAGGAGGAGGCTTAAAGAGGCACAGCCACTTCCCAAGGTGGCACAGCTAGAGAGCACCAGGGCAGAATGAGGCCGGTGTGTCCCATGCAGAACGTAGCTCTGCCTCCCCCAGGTCAGGTGGCTTCCCAGATGAGAGGGCATCGCCCCTGCCCTGGAAGCCTATAAACCCATCGGGCAGATGGACATGAACAGGATGCGGAAAATGCTGCAGGGGCACGAGGGAAGCCTTGAGCGGTGAACTCCATCCACATATGGAGGGAGGCTTCATCGAAGAGAGGACAATTGTTTCAGGGACAGGAGGGACAGTGAGCTAACTCACACTGGCCCAAGAACACAGCGTTTATGGGCTTCCATGGCAGAAGGGGAGTAGGGAGGTTTGGGGTGTGGCTGGGGGTGGTGTTGGCAAGCCTCCTCTCCATCCCTCCATTCTGCTTCCCTGTGTGTTGGGTCTCCTCCTGAGCACCTCTCCAAGGCCATGACACATGACACCCCAGAGAGAGAGAGAGCAGCCCCCACAAGCCCCAGAATTGTGCCTCATTTGGCATCTGGCTCTGGCAGGGTCGCGTACGCAATGACTAACTCTGGTCAAGGAGACACAACACCCTGCCCGGCTAGGCTGAATCACACCTGGGAACTGGGGCTGAAGGCAGCTCTAAGACAACTACAAGTCCTGGGAGTTGGGGGGTCATCATGAACAGGGGGCAGTTACTCTGCATGCCAGGCGGGCAGAGACCATGAGAGCATGGGCAGGAAGCTGGAGCCATGGGCAAGAAGAACCACACGGGGCAGGGGGTCTTTGCAGCTGAGGGAGCAGTGGGAGGCAAAGCCGGGGTGCACTGGGGGCGGGTGGCAGGTACTGAGTCTGAGGCCCCGCTGATCATAGGGGAGACAGCACTCTGCCAAACTGAAGTCCTCGGCAAACTGCAGTTAAGACACTCCCTGGGGGAAGGAGGTGAGCGCACTGGGGTCATCCCTGTCTGCCAAGTACAGCCTCGCCTGCTTGCTCCAGATCTGAGGTGGTCGGGACACACCATCCTCCCAGCTGCGGAGGTGGGCTGTCAGAGATGGGGAAAACCCTTTCCAGGCGTGTTTGCAGAGACCAAAGTTCTGGGGGCTGTTAGTGGCATTTCCTTTGCCATTAGAAGATGTTGTGAAGGAAGTGGCTTCCCCGTGACAGGGGAGGTCGAGACAGGCAGAGGGTGCGGGGTGCTGAGGACACTGCAGGAATTTGTGTCCCCTAACGCCCCCAGACACACGGACCAATAGCAGAGGAGCCCGACCTTAACCTCCCGGACCAGAGAGCACACGTGGCTGGGAGGAGGCCCGGTGTCAAGTGCTCAGTAATGCACATCCCTTTGCCCTCCTTCAAAGGGGCCTGGCCCTGATTCTGTCCCCAAGACAGCGCCCTCCTGTAGAGCGGGTATAAAACCCCCCTGCGCAGTTGTTATGCGTGTGCACGTGTGTGCGTGTGTGTGCACTGTTCACTTAGATCGGATGTCTTCCTCATGTGGGGAGTCTGCGGAGCAGCCTTCGAACACGCTCAGCACTGAGCCTGGCTTAGCGATGACCATGACCAATGCCCAAGTTAGGGCCCCGTTCTTAGCCTGTGCCGTCTATTGGCTCATGCTGTCCCCACTGCAGCCCGGGAAGTTGTCCCCAGGGAAGACGCCAGGCTCACAGAGGGGCTGCCTCGCAGCCGGCTTCGCCCAGGAAGAGCTGCTCTGGCCTGAAGCTGGGCCCGACCCCCACCAGCTCAGGAGCAGCCTTTCCCTGTGCCCCTCCCCACCCCGCTCACTCCAGGCAGGGCTCTCCTGGGGCCTTTTCTCTCCACTGATCAACACGCCTAGAAATTCTCCTCTGATGGTTTCCCTAGCAACCAGCCCCCAGGCAGCTGCCCTCGGTCAGCCTGCTTTCTGATCTGAAACCCAGCTCCTCAAAGGCACCGCCAGCATCTCTGGTCCCAGGATCCTCTGGTCAAGCGAGTGATGCCGAAGTGGCTTCTTGGGGCCCCTGGGACCTTGGGTCGGGTCCACCTGCAGAGGCTGCAGGGTTGTGGAGGATACCGACCCAAGCGGATCATCTGTTGTGGGCCAGGGCAGGGAGCTGGCCCCCATGTGTGACCACCGGCGACCCGGGCACTGGGCCATCAGAAAAGGTGCCAGAGCTGGAAGCCACCATTGGGCCAACTGTGACAGCCCTGGGGAGCAAGTCTTCTGCTGTAGAGGGACTGCACTCAGAGACGGGAGGAGGCACTCGCCCCATTGGGATGGGAACTTTGCTTTGTGTGAGTACAAAGTCCCTGTCTGCCCAGAAAGGCAGGCCCTAGACAGGTGGGCCCCAGGGCGTCCCTGGAGGTGGGGCATCGACAGGCCCTCTGGTTTCTGGGAGACTGTGGGCTGCGGGGTACCCGAGCAGAAGGCACACAGGGCTGGTGCAGATGAGAGAGGCAGTAAGGGAGGGCAGGTGGGCGTTGTCTAGGGCTTGGGGGTGCTGGGAAACTCCTGGAAGCACTCCTGTGTCTGGGAAGCCATGCAGGCATCCTGACCCTCAGGAGGGGGGTGAGGCTACAAGTCAGCCACCCAAAGTGGAGACAGACTCCCTCCTTGAAGCATGTGCTGTCCCAGCTGCTGGGGGCTGTCAGTGGGTACCCGCAGCGTCACCCCAGCTGCAGATGACCCCAAACTCCCCTGCTTTTCCAGAGCCAGGGCTAGCCCTCCATGGGGCTCCTCAGAGAATCCGGCTCTGCATCTCTTGGGGCCCATTGGCCTCCTGCCTCAGTGGCAGAGAATTCTCTCCTGCTTGGTGACTCCAGTTGCCATCTCTTTGCAGGTAAGGGGTCAGGACAAGCATGGGCCCAGTTTTAAGGCCTAGGGAAGTTGGCCAGGGGCTTTGGGGAAGGTCTCCGGGAACGCAGAGCCTCCTGCAGACCCATCCCCTCCTCTTGCCTGGGTGGGGAACCTGCTGATGCAGCCTCTGACAGCCCCCAGCCCAAGTGGGGTGGAGAGGCCCCCCCAAAGGCAAAAGGGGATGGTCTCAGAGACCCCCCATTGGGGTCTGGCCTTCCTCCAGACTGAAGCCTTGAAGCCGACTTTGCTTTGGAGTGCCCCCTTCCCATATCAGCACTCATAGGCAGGATGCCTGTCCTTCCCCCGGCAGTGCCTGGCTCAGGCAGGATGATTCTGAGAGCAGGTCTGTGGTTCAGGGCTGGGATCAGCACATCTGTCCCTCTGGCTACCATTGTCAGTTCTGCGGTGATATCAGGAACCCCGCCAGGTCCACAACTTCCACCTGGCATTTCTGTGGAACTCCTGGGTCAGAGAAGCTCTCTTGCATGGACTCGTTCCTGGACCTCTGACACTGTCTCGCCCCTGTGGGGGAAAAGGCCCCTTCCTTTGCCCAAAGTGAAGACATACCCCTGAGAAAGGGAGAACCGCCAAGGTCTTGGCATTCTTTTGGCCTCCGGGTCTATGAGTCGGGCTGTGCTCTCATTGGCTGAAGGAGGCTTGAGCTGGCATCTTGCCACTGGCAACCAGGAAGGCCAACTGATGCACCAGTGAGGGGACATTCCGGAGACTGCGTGTGCCTCCTGACTTCCCTGGTCACTCAGGGCTCTGCCTGGGTGCCGGGGCCCCCAGTGCTCCTCGTGCCTGGCGCCCATCCACAGCCCTTCTGTGCTGATCAGAGACCCCACGGTGGGGCTTGATTGTTTCGTTTATGGCTCAAGGGCAGGCCCAACTGTCAGTCATTTGAACCTGGCTCCCCGGTCTCTGCAGAGACTGTCCTGCTGCCCCTTCCAGTGCGGGATACAGGGCTGAGAGCCACCCTGCAGATAGGCCTTCTTGGCCACCACCACCACCAAAGTAAAGCCACAGAAGACACTGGTACTTCACATCCACTTAGCAAGGATGGAGACTCACCGGAGGAGTGCAGGTCCCCACAGCAGATGTGTGCAACAAGGGCTGGTGGGCAGGAAAATGGGCTCACCGTGCTGGGGGTTAATTTGGTTCCATAAGAATGTTTACACCTTTGAACCCAGAAATTCCACACCTCGGGATCAATCATAAAGCAATACTTTCCCGGTACCAAAAAAGAGGCTGTATGTTTGTTGCGTGAGCCAGCCAATTTTGGCTCTTGAGAGACAATTGTTAGATATTTGGGAAAATTTGCCGGCCAACTGTTAAACATTGTCACAGGAGTATTTACACCATTGAAATCGACAAATGCTGCAAGTCAGAGCCTTTTATCTTTTCTGGGGAGCTAGTGTAGCAGCCTGCCCCCGGCTCCCAGGATGTATTCCGTAGCCCTGGAATAAACGAGGCTCATCCTTACGAACCAGTAAGGAACGATCTGCAGTGTATGTTGTTGACTGAACAAAGCAAGATGGGTGCTGCCATTTGTGGGGAAAACGGAGGGAGTATTGTCATGTCTGTGTGACCGGTGTGTGGGATATCCTGGCAGGAACAGAAAACTGGGTACCAGTGGTTGCCTTGGAGGCTAAGGAAGTGGGGATCAAGGACGGAAGGGACATTTACTATCTTCTGTATACTCTGTTATAGTCTTGGAGTATTTACCATGTCCAGTTTTTTTTTTTTAATTTGAAAGACAATAAAAAAGGAACAATCTTTTGGAAAATTGTGTTCATCTCAGTGCTGTTCATAAGTGAAAACATAAGAAGCAACATAACTGTCCAATTAAAGGGGATTGTCGAGATAAAGCACGGTAATTCATCTGGTGGAACAATACACCATCCTTCCAAATGGATACCTACAAATTATTTATTATGACAGGGAGACTACTAATGAGAGTTTACCTGAAAAAAAGCTGACTATATAATTATATATCCAGTCTTATCTTGACTGTAAAAATTAACAAAACAGAAAACTGGTGGGAAATATGTCAAACCACGGACAGTGTGTTTTGGTTGGTGTTATTTTGGGCAATTAACATTTTCTTTATTTTTCTCCCTACGCTTTTCAAATTTGCCATGTTGAATATGAATTCCTTTCATAATCCACCCCCCAGATCTTGATTTTATTAGAAGAGCCGAAGCCAGGCAAATCGGATGCCCCAGACTCTGGGTGGGTCCTACCATCCTTGTCACTGGGCCGGGGTCTGGCCGAGCCCTGCTGGCGTCCGTCTGTGGCTTCTGCAGCCTCTGACCGCCCTGCCCCACACTGGCCCTGGTGGTGGCCCTGGCCCCACCGCTCCCCTCTGAGCCTGAATCCCAGGAGATGTGGGCTCCTTCGCCAGCCACCTCTCAGCCCCCTGCTGCCCCCTGAGGCCTGGGGGGTAGGGAGGGGGTGGGCGGCGCAGAGTGGGGGTGAAGACAGACCTCCCTCCCCTGGCACCCTGTCAGGACGGTTAAACACAGTGATGTATGTGTGCTGTCGCAGGACTCGAGAAACAAATGTTAATTTTTAAAAAGTCAAATTGAATCTGGCTTGGGCAAAGCCAGTGTGTCTTAGGAATCCCAGGAGAAGATGGGAGGGTCTCATGAGTAGCCCAGGGAGGGTGCGGTGGGCTCTCCGCTGCTTCTCTGTGCCCAAGCCCGGGCCCTCCTTTCAGACCAGGCATCTCTCCTGGGGACTCAGAATGTAGTCATTCCCCAAAGCACGTGCACATGCACACACAACCACACGCACGCAAAAGGCTGCCTATCTGCTGTGCCTGAGACGCTCATTCTGGTTCCTGAGAGCCACTTGCTAAATATTCAGGAAAAGTTGCCTGTCCCTGGGGGCTGGAACTCTGAGCAGTTGCCTTTTTTGTGCCTTTGCTTTCTCATCTGCGAAATGGGGCCATTGACAGCACTTAGCCCATTAAGTGAGGCAATGCAGGCACCGAGCTCAAGACCGTGCCAGTGCTAATGGTTACTACAGATGGGGCCGGGCCTGTCCCCTGACCTGGGACTGGCCCCATGAATCCAGGGGTCTCCTCCCCCCATTGGGATCACTGTCCTTTGTTTAGCCCCTGAGCCTCCCACACCTGGACGGTCATCCTCCCTGAACCCCAGGCTGTTAACTGGCGACCGGACACCTTACATCCCCAGCCCTGATGCTTTGTCTGTTTGTAATTTGGGGCTAACATTTAGACATCTGCGTATTTCACACAAGTCCTAATTTCTGGCTTCCCTTGAACCACGGGAGCCGAGGGGCCAGGCTTGGCACCTGGGATGCAGCTAGGGTCTGGGGGGCTGGCCCTGTGGGCATGGGACCTGCAGTCCTTAACCTGACTGGCTTTCTGAGAACAGAGGCTTCTTGATGCTTCTGTGAGCTGTGGGGTGCCCAGAACTGAGGAGGGGAGGCACATACAGTTCACAGGGTCCCCATCTCCCCTGAGCCCTGCATCCCTGGGGAGGCCGTCCTGCCCCCAAACAAGGTGCTGGCCAAGTGGGCTCAGGAAATGGCCGGTTCCTGTCCTCCCACCTTCCCTGAGGACAGCAAGGCTCTGGGGAAGGCGTGGCCTCCAAACTCACTCTCTATCACGCCCTCATGGTCTTGTTTTTCCTCCCGAGTCCCGGGTGTGTAGACCTGAGCGCCGGGCAGGAGCAGTGACGACACGGGGCCACTGCTGGGAGTGGCCCCGGTGCCAATCAGAGCACTGACCTCCAGGTCATGGGGCAGGTGACAGAGGTGACCTCTAGGCCCGGGGGACACAATTTCCTGAATATTTAGCAATCCCCAGGAGAGAGGTTGGCAGGCGGCAAGGCTGGAAGCTGGAGCTCCGAGTGCCCTGCAGATGCCCCAAGCAGCTGCCCCTTCCTGCTGGCCTTAATCCTGACAGGCTAAGCCCCATCCCCCTTTGAGCCCATGTCCCCTGCCCGCTGGCTGCCAGCATCCTCTCCCGACAGCTCCCATGGCCTCTTAGAGCCGACATCCTGCCTCCTTGTTTCCACGTGGTCCTTCTGCACATCCACATATTGTCACCAATCTCAGCATGTGAGTGGCATCATTTACATTGATTGATGACACCCCAGAAGCCCTTGAGTTTCTGTCTCACTCTGAAATCTTCATTGTGCCTCTGGAGATCCTGCAAGCTACAGCTGTGATGGGCCTTAGCTTCTGCTAAGTCCTGTAGGCAGTGTCTGACCCCAGTGTCTGGCCAGTGATCCACTGGGGCCTCTGACTCATTCTCCCTATTGCCTGCTCTGTGCCAAGCTCCACGCTGGGCTACAAACATAGAGGTGGACACAACGTTCCACCCCTGTCTTCGAGGAATGCCTGGGCTGGTGCGGTGGGTTGGTGGACACACAAATGTACACAAACTATTAGAACCCAGAGTGGGAAGTGGTCCCTGCTATGACCTGACCCAGCCTGCAGGCCAAGAAAGCTCCCTGGACAGGGGGGAGTCCTGGAAGATGTGCTTTGCAGATGAGGGGGAGAGCTCCAGACAACAGGAGGAGCAGCTGTGAAGGTGATGAGTTTGAGGAAGTGGGGGAGGAAGGAAGGGAGGGAGGGGCTGGAGGTGCGGAGGGGCGAAGAGGCTGTGGCTGGGCAGGGCCACACGCACAGGCCGCTCCTCTTCCAAGGGCACCAGTGGAGTCACCAGAGTCTGAGGCCAGTAGAGGTGGGACCAAGGCTCTGACCTCAGCCCCACCACGTCAGCCAAGTGGCCTTGGGCATGTCGCATCCCTCTCTGAGCCTCAGCTTCCTCATCTGTGAAATGGGACCAGCGAGAGCTTAAGTCAGGCGCTGTCCATGCAGGGACCACCACGGGAGCTCCCAGAAGACTTTGATGAAATGCCACAGCAGGCTGAGGTTGGTTCCGTCCGCTGGGGGCGTAGCTCACGGTACTCCTGGGGAGGTAATGCTTGCAGAGATCCCTGGCAGGTCTGCTCCCCTTGGTGCCCCCAGGAGGAAGAAGGAAGATGCTAATAGCTTCCTTCTCCTCTGTCCCCAGGCGCAGGTCAGCCCCAGCTCTGTCCCCCTCCCCAGGGGGGATCAGTACCATAGGAAGAAGGTCAGAGGGGCAGGGCAGGGGACTGGGGTTCGTGTTGTCTCTTCTCAAGAAGCTCTAGTATCTGACTGAGGATAGTAACTGCTCCTTTTCGGGTTGCTATTACTGCATAACAAACCACCCCAAATGTAAGGGTGTAAATCCATCTTCTCCTGCTCCCAGAGTCTGGATCTGAATGCAGGAAGGGCATGTGAGGCATGTGCTCCATGCTGTCTGGCCTCAGCTGGAAAGTTTGAACCTGGGGCAACTCATCTGGAGGCTTCTTCACACACACATCTTGGTGGGGGACACTTGTGGACCAGGGCTGCTTGTGGGGCTGCTTCATGGGGCCCGGAGTTCCTCACTGCATGGTGGCCTCAGGGACTCAGACTTTTACATAGAGCCTCTGGGCTTCAAAAGCAAGAGCTCCAGGCCTCTCCTGCCCCGGACTCAGAAGCCGTGCCACACCACCCTCCCTGCACCCTCTTGGTTGAGCCTGTCCCAAGCCCATCCAGAGTGGGGACGCAGGGCCCACCTCTTGCTGGGAGCAGTGCTAAGGAATCTGCAGACACGTTTGAGGAGCACTTTGTGTGAATCAGGACATTATGTGCTTTCTAGGATTCTTGGCAGAACTCCCAGTCCAGAAGCTCCTCAACTGGATGCTTGACGTTCTATAATTAGTGTTTCATTTCTTTGACTTGAGGGTTTGATCCCTGTTAAAAATATCACATCCCAATACAAGTCTCACCTTCAGTCTTCTTCACGATGGCCTCAGATCCTCCCCGTGAAAGATCTTGCATCAATCCCCGACAGATCCCAACATCCTCAGGCAATCAAACCCATTCACCTCTCCTGCACCTTCTTCCTCCTTCTCCACTCCTTACACTGTACCCTCTCCACAGCCTAGGACTTGGACATTGTCCCTTTCTGTACCTGGGAAACCTCTCCAGAGACCCAGCATCCCTCGGGCAGGTCCAGCCCCTCACTGTTCTAGGCACCCTTTTGCCATTTTGCTCATTCCCCCAACTTGGACCCTGTCAATCACTGGCCCCCAAAATGCGTACTCTCTGGGGGCACAGTGCCCACTATCTGAGCCAAAATAATTTGTAAGAACCCACTGGGCGCTTGGTGTTGGCCTAGCAGGGGCTTTCAGTCAGAATGCCTACCTGCCACTTCTCCTCCTCCATATGGCCCAGGCTTCCTGGTGACAAGGTGGCCGGGTTCCAAGGATGAGTGTCCGAGGGAGAAAGAGAGAGTGCCAGGTGGAAGCCACATAAGCCACATTGCCTTTTAGGGCCTAGCTTTGGAAGACGCACAGAGTCATGTCTGTTGTATTCTACTGCTTGACTGTTCGGGCGGTTGCATATCGATGTCACGTTGTAAGATGGGCTTTGTTGGTGTGACCACCGTTGCAAGACACAATCTGCTACCATAATGCTTATTGTGAGGAGTTAATTAGTTAGATGATCCTTGTAAGGAACAAACCAGTGCCTGATAAGCTGTCAGTGCCTAAAAAATGTTCACTATTATTAGTAAGTTCTGGAAGGATTGATGCCTGGCACTGTTGGAGCTTATTAAGGGAGACCTTTCCTTGTCTTGGGGAAGGATGGTCATGGAAGATTTGCTAAAGGAGATAACATGTTAGCAGAGATCTGAGGCAAAGTGTCAGGGGAAGGAGCTCCAGGCAGAGGGAATGGCATATGCAAAGGCCCTGAGGCCAGTGTGTGTGTTTTGTGTATGTTGTGTTGTGTTTTGTGTGTGTGTGTGTGTGTAATGAACTGAAAAGACATGTGTGCTCAAGGACTGTTTTTTTTTTTAGGACTAAATGAAGAAATGAAGTCTTGTCTCTTTTCAGGGTGAGGGGGACCAGCCCATGTTTTCAGCTGCTGCAGGTGCCTGAGGCTGGCCAGGGTGTCGGTGTGGGGGGCAGTGAGTGAAGCCTCAGCGCACCTACTCCCACAAGGTTAAGGGGGCAGTGGGTGGAGGACCAGGCTCTCCATGAACAGCCTCTGACCCAAGAAGCCTGCCCAGCGCTATGGTCACCACCCACTCTGAATACCAGCACCTGAGGCCAAGAGAGTGAGTCCCCTCCCTCCCAACTTAGCAGACCCTAGCGTTCACTCCAGGACAGCCACTCACCACCCCAGCTCTGAGGGTGAGCGCTTGGACTTCAGGTTAAGGCAGTCTGAACTCCTGCCGGACCCCAAGATCTTTGCACCCCCAAGTGCTAGGATGGGGGCTGGGGCACAACAGCTCAGCCCTGCCATGGGTGGGAGTGGGTGACTCTGAACTGCCCCTTTCCTGTCTCTCATGCCATTGCCCAATTCAGTGGGAGGGAAGGTTACCTCCTAGGGCTGCTGTCAGCAGGAGAGAGATTCAATTGCAGCCTGCTGGGGAACCTCAGAGGCACTGACCTCCCTGGACACACCCCAAGCTTGGCACGCTTTAATTAAAAACAAAACACTGCTCGGAGGAGCCCCGCCAGCCTGGTGAGCAGAGCTGGGCTGGCACGGCCACCACAGGATGGCCAGCTGACCCTCCTCAGGTGGGTGGGGGGCTGTAGCCTTCACAGAGGGTGGCGGTTTGGACCATGGTTGTTGCGTTGTTATTTTCTGATCCACTGGCTGTGAAGAGAGCAAAACGAGTCCTGGAGTTGCCCTTTCTTGAAACCCACCTCCTTGTGGATACTCCAGCTCCTTTTCCTGGTTGGCATGGCTGTGAGCCATGCTGGTCAGGGCTGGGCTAGCTCCGTGGCTTGTGCGAGACCCACGCTCCTGGGGCATCCCTGGTCCTTCTTCCCAAAACCAGAGCCTTTGTCCATTGGGGCAGCACAGCATGGAGGCTGAGATCAGATCCTGAGCCTATGACTTCCTGACTGCGTGACCTTGGGAAAGTGATTCAACCTCCCTGAGCGTGGTTCCTCACCTGAGCAGCAGGGATAAGCACCAAAGCTTCTTGAGATGCCCAAGAGCTCAAGCGCAGTGCCAGGTGTGGACCCGGCTCCTGTCCTCGTCCCGCCTTCTGCATGGACCTGGGGCTGGGGTGCCCGGTCCTGCGCACGTGCACACTGACTGCTTAGCCCCTGCTGGGCCTGTGTCTCCCTGCTCCTCTGCCTGAGGTCCCTCACCTGTGCCAGACAAGCCTAGCAGCCTGGAGGTTTATCGATTTTGTGCCCCCAGAGCAGCCTTCTATCAACAAAGGACCGGAGCTGATAGATGAATACTCCAGCTTCTCCATCCTGCAGCGCCACGGTGGGCAATTTTTTTTCCTGTAAATTTGGTTATATTATTTTTATCTTGTATAGTTCTTTTTATCCTTAGGTTTATCTCAAAAAAGATATATTGTCTAATTATTGTTTTTTCAAAATTTTTAATTGTGGTAAAATGTACATAGCATAAAATTACCATCTTAACCATTTTTAAGTATAGAGTTAAGTACATTCACACTGCTGTGTAACAAATTCCAGAACTTTCTTCATCTTGCAAAACAAACTTGATCCCCATAAACATGAACCTCTCCTTCCTCTCTCCCCTTCAGCCCCAGGCAACTGGAATCTGACTGCTCTAGGGGCCAGAATTGCTGGATCCTATGTTATTTCTATGTTCACCCTTATTCTACATAGTTTTGATTTGCATTTACCTACTGATCAGTTTCTAGAATAAAACCTGTATTTTTTTCAGGGCTGTTTGGACTGTGACAGAATGTTTAAACTAGCTCTAACAAAAATGAAAACTTCTTGGCTCCTGTAACTAAAAGTCCAGGATGATTTTGGCTTCAGGCATGGCTGGATCCAGGTGTTCAAGTGATGTCTCTCCACCTCTTGGCTCTGCTTTCTTCTGGGTCAAATTCATTCTCAGGCAAGCTTTCCCATGTAGTAGCCAAGGGAACGACTGGTAACTTCAGGGTGATAGTCTTCCAAAAGAGAAAAGATGTCTCATTCCCAATAGTTACCCTCAGAGTCCTAAAGAGGGTTCCCAGTGGGCTAAGTGTGAAAACCCTCAACTGGTCACTGAAGTCAGGGGTATGGAATAGTCTAACTGAACAGGCATGGGTCAGGAACTGGGCTGGGCCATGAACACTGAGAGTGGGCCCCCAGAGCAAGTGCCCACTGCTGGCATCAAGCTGGTGCTGCCCTCTCTTGGGCAGCTTTGCTGGGGTTCCTACCTTGCCATGCAGCCTTCGCCTCGTCCTGGTTCCCCATTCCTGAGCACATAGTCACCTGTCCTCCTGAACCCACCCTCCCATCAGGGCAGCTGCTCAGCTGCTGTCCAGTTCTGGGAACTGAGAGGAGGCCATTGGCAGTAGAGGACATGGGTTTGGCGGCTGACTGAGCAGGTGTGGGGACTCAACATCCTCTGGCGGGAGGGGATGAGTGTAGGGCCAAGCATGTGCAAAGCAGGTGGCAGATGGCCATTTGAGCCAGGACCCTAGCTGCCAGCTGGGGGTAATGGGAAGGGTGGAGTCTGGAAGAGGCCTGTGGAGACCCTGAAGAGCATCCAGGACCACCTCTCAAGGCTGGGCTGCGGGGCCAGTCAAGAGAATCCATGCTGGATTCTGGGGTTGTAGAGATACCCAGAGATACCCAGACATCTTGAGGGGCTGCACTGTGCTGGGGAAGACAGATAATTAGGCAGGTAACTTGAATGACTCTCTCTGTGGAAACAGTGATCCCTAAAAGAGTATTGAAAGCACTCTGGGGACAGGGGCTGGCTGAGCAGATGACTCTGACTCCCATATGATCCAAGAATCCCTTAGATTGGGTTGGGACTGTGGCACTCAAGGAAGACTCTGGCATCTCAGGGTCAGGCCCGTGCAAGGCTGAGACGAGAAGGCAGGGTTGCCCCCGTGCCCCTGACTCCCACTCCCCCTTGGTGGGCCAGAGGGGGGCAGACCACCTCAGCCGAGACCCCAGCACACCCACAGAGGAGGGGCAGATGCGTATGTTTTATAATCAGAGTGAATTAGAAGTCATATTGCACTGGGAATTCTCCTCTTCCAACTTTCCAAACTCTCTCGAGATAATTGGAGGCCCCCTGGTGTGTCAGCACCCAGGGCTGGGAATCCTGGGGCGGGGGCAGAGAATCGCTGAGAGAGGAGCCATCTGTTCCCCTTCCTGGCTCTCGGGAACCACAGATTTTAAACGTGCTCGTTAAGTCGTTTCTTCCCGAAGTCTTCCCATGCCCGGGGATGTTTTTGAGATGGATGGCTCACCCCAGGAATCAGCTAGGTCACTCCTCTCATGCTATAGATGGGAAACTGAGGCCAGAGAGGGGAAGCTACATGCTCAGAACTCTGGGCGCTGGGTGAAGCGAATGGAGGAAGCAGATAAGGTAATTGCCGAGCAAAGGACGACCCTGCAGGAGATGAGATCGGGGGCCTCTGCTCCTTGGGGGAGCACCAGACCCGTACTGGAAGGTAGGAAGTAGGGAGCAGTCAAGGGTGAAGATGTCAGGCCCTCTTTCAAGGTCATCGAAACAAGCCCCTGACGCAGGCCGGCCCCTCCGGCCCCCAGCTTTGTTTTTTCTCACCCACCAGCACAGCCTCCCTTCTCAGATCTTGGCTTTCTGGTGAGTGCTAAGTTGCAAAATGAAATCACAAATTCAGTACACCGGGGCTCAGTGGGGATAACAGCTTGATGTGTGAGTGCTTCAACTACCCGTCGAGACACACACACACACACACACACACACACGTGCGCGCCCGTGCACGCACACACTGGGTTTAATAGTGGATGATGCCTGAATTCAGAACTTACAAACTCAGTTGCCTACAGGCGCCAGTAGGTGACACAGCTGAAGGACATGGACTATAGGGAATAGTGGAGACTGTGGTAAACACCCAACTAAATGGGGAAACCCCTGCTGTTTCCAGGCAACTGTTCCATGCCACAATGCTACCTCAGGGGGATAAATCTTTGGATATTCCAAAAGAAATTGATGATTCCGATTTTTAAACAAGGACTTCACATTTTTGAATATTGGCAACTTGTTCACATTTCTGTAAGACATTAAGCAGGTCTGCAGGCTAGATTTGTGCTGGGGTGCCCTTCAGCTGAGAAAGGGACCTGGGTTGGTGATAAAAATACTGAGTGGAGGGGGAGCGGGGGCAGAAACATTTTAGCGCCTGGCAGTTACTTAGTAAATTCCTACAAGCAGTGGGATACAGAGATAAACTAGACAAATCCAGGGCTCGTGTTCTAGTGGGGAGCTTGCTGTGGTGGTACAAATAACCACGGTAGTCGTTATTTAACTACAGGGTACAGGTTCAACACTTGGTGGAGCCGGCATGGTGCTGGGGGATGTCTCACTCTGATTTCATGAGCCCCTCAGAGGACCTGCTTCTCTTCCTCCCCCCCCGCCCCCCCCCCCAGAAGCTGAGCTGACACCTGCTGGTAGACTTTCTTTGTAACTCTGGAGACGAGAGAACAGGAAGGGAGAGCGTGCATCATGCCGTGTCATCAATGCCCGCCGTGGCACCAAGACTCCACACACGGCCCTCAGCGCTGGGTGGGCTTCCCACGGCCAGGTAAAGATGAGCAAGCCCTGCAGCTCCAGCCTCATTGAACAGACACTCCTATGTCCTTCATGCTGAATACTTACCTGGAGGGTGCCATGGAGCAAGACTGAAAGAAATGCGAATCCTATGTACTTGCCGTGCACCTGTTTCCATGAGCCCCGACTGGTTTTGTCACTGGGGTCTTCAGCACCCTCCGCTGTAAAGGGGCAGCCACATTTTTATATGAGCCCACCGTGCTAGCCATGGTGGGTGCTGCCATGGGTCCATGGGTCGTGGGCCTGAGCCCGGCCGATCAGAGAGCTGCCCTGGGAAGTTTTTCAACCGGAAGTCAACAGGAACAGCAGAAGCCGCCAGTGGCCACGTGTCTCACATGGCGGAAGAAGCCGGTTTGCCGTGAGGGGGCAGGAGCCCACCAATCACAAAGGCGCCCACATGGGAAGAGGCAGGGTACCCCGGTTCCTGATGTGTCCCTGTCCCTCTTTCTATGAGATACCTTTCTAATAACTATCTTTTTAAATTTTAAAAAATATTTTAAAATTATTTTAAAATTTAATTAAAAATTGAACATTTTAACCAATTTTAAGTGTCCATTTCAGTGGCATCAAGTACGTTCATGTTGTGCAGCCATTCCCACCATCCATCCCTAGAACTCTTCATCCTCCCCAAACTGAAACTCTGTCCCCATGAAACACTAACTCCCCGTTCCCCTCCCCCGAGCCCCTGGCACCTCCCCCGCCAATTCTACTTTCTGTCTCTAGAAATCTTAGACTCGACTCCAGGGACCTCATACAAGTGGAATCACACAGCGTGTGTCCTTTGTGACTGGCTGATTTCACTTACCACAATGTCCTCAATTTAACAACTGCATTTTGCCCCAGCAAGTTCAAGTGGGGATTTTGTTGCTTGCGACCAAAACGACACTGATGACTAATTCAGTCATGACTTTTTTCTAGCAACTGAATTCAAAAGGTTATATAGAACATTGTTGAGAGAAACACCTCTCTATAAGGTCAGTACCTTTTTCCATGAAATCCAACTGGTTCAGTCTGCCTGACAGAAATGCTGATTTTTCTTTCATTGTTTTCTTCTTTCGGTTGTCACCAGTCACATCTTGCACACAGCCTCGCCGCCTACGGTGACCGGCTTTGCTCTGCTCTGGCCCACGGACACTGGCTAGCTGTGACGTCCCCCCCAGGAGGTGTGGCGGGGGGGTGCCCCGTGTGTGCGACACGGCCTTGAGTCTGACACTGCTTATGATGTGTTCCTCCGTGTGCAGGTCGGACAAGGCTGGGACCATTCTCAGGCGGGTTGCCGCTTTTCCTCTCCGCCCTTGGCAATTCTCAGCGCCAACATCTCTGCTAGATCTCCGTCATCTCCACGGTTTGCGCCCCCTGGCTTTCTGCCGACACACGGATGCAGGTGCCGGCAGGGTCAAATACTTCACCACGTGCTCGGTGATCCCGGTGACTGCCGCCTGCCCCGGGCTGGACTGCCTCCTGCATTTGCCTGTCCCAAGTCCCCCTGTCTGTCAGAGCCTTGTCCCCAGCCTGCCCTTGTTCGGGTGGAAAACAGAAGTCAGCATTCAATGGACCACACACATCAGGCCTGGAGTCTGGGATGCGTTGTGAGGACGCCGAGGCCAAGGTCACATTTGGATTCTGTGTATGTGGGGGAGTCAAGGGAGGGGCTCCGTGGGGCCCACCGGTGCAGGGGACCAGGTAGGGGCGGTTGATGAGGTGGCATAGGGTGTTGCCGATCATTCAGAGCAGCCCTCCTCCACCCCAGGAGAATGGCCCTGGGGCTAGTGGCAGCTGCTTGTTGGGGGGTTATGTCACAATTCCCCCCACTCGGCAGCCCCTGGCCAACGACTTGGACCACTGTGGGGATACAGAAGGTCAGCCCCAAGTGTAGGAAGAGCTTTGTGCTGCGGTCCTGCCCTGGATCTCCACGGGATTGGGCTCCAGCTGAGCCCACGTCCTCGCCCACTTCTTCCCTGCCTGTCCCTTGTGACCTCGCCTGTCCATGTGACCCTGTCTGGCCCGTGTGTCTCCTTTTATTTCTTGTAAGAGCCCTCCCTCAAAAGTCATGTCCCTCGGTCCCCCCTCAGCCTTGCTTCTAGGACACCCTGGGTGGGTTGGACTGGGAAGGGAGAAGGCAGTAAACAGGAGGCTGAGTTAGTGGTTGTGAGTCTGAGAGGCGCCAGGATGGATGGGAAAGGGGCTGGTGCCAGAGCCGGGCGGGGAGAGCTGGTGAGGCTCTCCGCAGAGGGGTGGCCTGGGGCTGCATGCTCTGCTGCCCCAGGAGCCCTTCTCCTGGGCCCTAGGTCCCAGTCGTGACACTCAGGGCGTTTGGGGTACCAAACATCTTTCAACAGTGGTGCCTTCCTGCTCCTAGATTTTGGCAATCCAGGACCCACATGCCAAGTAGGATTTCAGGGCTACTGTTCCTTGGAGTATTGAGATCATGTTAAAGCAGAAATATTCAATGCCCCTTGTGAAAGTAAGGCAGACTTCACTCAGGAGCACGGAGATAGGTGTGGGGGGCCGTTGCAATGAGGTATTGTAGTGGGGAGAGGGCGCAGGCCAGTGGGGATTTACAGCCAAGAAGTAGGGCAGGTCATCAGATGGGAAATGAGGAAGAGGAAGCATCAGGAGAAGTGGGGATTCTTGCTGAAGTCAGGCACCCAGGGTGGGGGTGGGGGTGGGGGCGGTGGTTACAGACAGAGTGGGGATCAGATCTATGGGCTGGGGGAGTGAGGAAGAGTTCTGATGAGGCTGACTCAGCAGGGTTTTTCTTAAAATGGAATTTTACAGGGAAGTGCATGGGCAGGCCTAGGCGAAGGTTCAGGAGCCTGGTTCTTTGGTGAAGCAGAACTGTGGTCAGTACACAAGAACAAGAACAAAGGGAACTGAGAGGCATAGGGCCCTGGCATGCATCCTGTCCTGCGGCTAGTAGCTGCGGGGCCAAAAGTTTGGGGAGCCCTGGTAGGAGGGGTGGTGTGGGGTGAGGAGATTGGATTCAAGGCCTGCGTCTGCAACATTTCTGCTACGCAAGCAGGCGAACTTGCCTCCAATCTCCATTCTGCACAGATAGAGGCTGGCCTGCCCCCGTGTCCTGTGAGGCCTTGCTGCTTCTGGGGCTCTAGTGGCCAATTGGAAATTTGTTCTCCTGGTCCTGCGCTTCAGGCAGTGGCCCAGGGCTGAGCACCGCCACAGCTGCCCCATGCCCCGGAGGAAATCACTCTGTCCTTCTGCAAACACAAACACCAAAAGGCGTCCAGGTAATTCAGAAGAAAGAAATCTGTATTGCTGCTCCTTTAAGAAAAAGGAATAGTTCCCGTCAGCAGAAAGCTGGTTGTAGAAGCTGGAGCCCAGGTAGTAAAGCAGCTCAATTGTATGCAAATGTATGTACCTATTGGAAGGGGGATGGGCGCTGCCTGAGGAAACTCAGAGAAAAAGCCCCTGATCAAAGGCAGTGCTGGATCCTAGCCTCTCAGAACCCAGATCTTACAGCCTCAGAATAATTAGTGCTTGCTATCACAAAGCCTTAGAAGAGCAGCAGAAAGGGAGAGCACTGTAGTCACTGAGCAAGTGCCACTTGGTCCAGCAGGGACCGGGCTGCAGGTAAGGCGTGTCGTCCCCCGATACCCCCTCCGGCGACGGCCCCTGCCTAGCACCTGCTGGGCACACTGGGCACACGTGGTGGCCTCTGGGTCAGCCACCAGCGCATTCGGCAGCTGAGCCCCGGAGACACGGCCAGTCCAAAGTGGGCTGTGCCGCTGGATGTCCATACACGCCGGGATTCAAAGACAATACCACGAAAAGAACGTAAAATATCTTAGTTGTTTTGGTAGGGATTGCATATTGAAGTGATGGTATTTTAGATATATTCAGTAAAATCAAATATATCCTGAAAATTAATTTCACCTGTCCACTTTTTAAAACCGTGGCTACTAAACATTTGAAATCATGCATGCAGTTTGCACACTTCTGATGCTTGACCGAATGGCTGCCTTCAAAGAGAGATGAATGAACTTCTCCAGCTAGGTCAGGGCCCTGTGGGACTGAGTGCCCTCTTGGGGCCCTGGGGGGCAACACTGCCTAAGGGTCAGGAAAAAGACCACAGCCCTGCACCTTCTCCACTCTGTGCTCTGGAGACTTAGCTCCTCTCAGGCTGTTTTCACACCTGCTCACAGAGCAGGGGTAGTGTCTGCCCTCTGGGATGCTGTCACCAGCAAGGTTGGAAAGAAGAGACAGAAAGAACAGAGGCTCTCCCGGTGGCTGCATGCCTGGTGGGTGTGACGCTGAAGGCCATGGGACGAGGTGACAGTTCTTGAATGGAAGGAACAGGGACGGCTGTCAGCGGGTCCAGTGAAGGGGTTTTGGTTGCAGGGGGCCTTGGCACCCTTTCCCGACAGAAAAGTCCCCATTGTATATGTAGCAACCGACCACCTTCGGGAGGGGAGGGGTCCTGCGCCTCCACGGCCCAGGGTCTTGGGTGAGTAAGCAGGTGCCATTTGTGGGAGAAAATGGGCTTGGCTCCGTGGGAGGACTGGTGAGGGGCATTTGATGAAGTGACAGCTGCCAACCTTCGTCTTCTCTGCAAGAAGTGATTTGGCCGGTGAGAGCCCCATTTCGTCCGACACACTCCCCAGCTCCTGGTCTTACTCTGTGAGAAGCAGAGAATCAGCCTTTCTGAGCAGTGAAGGGATTGGACATGTGGGCATACATGTGGGGATGACCTTGGCCTTGCATCTTTGATGGGGGTGAAGGCATTTCTGAGGCCCATCTGGGCAGGGGCAAGTGGAGTCTAGGGCCCTGGGCTTGCCCTGGCCCCTGAGCCTTTCCTTGGGGGCCTTGGCCTGCATTCTGGGCTCACACTTGCCCCTGCAATGTACACTTTTGCTCTCGTCTCTTATGTTCCATCTGCTTTGGTCTATACATCACAGTGGGAAAGGCAAAAGCAGAGTGCCCAGGACCCTCATTCATCTGATTTCAACAGGAAGAACCATCCCACAGGGCCATGGGGGGTGACACAGAGCAAAATCTGACGTTCTGAGACAGCTGGGAGCGGTGAGATGGAGAGTGGGGCCCTTCCAAGGGGCAGCTGAGGCCCATGCCTGTCACAGGGCAATGTGGGTTCAGTTCTGCCAGGCCTTCCATTTTATTGAGAAGCTGGAAATCTAGACTTCTGGGTAATATCTAATTTCTCCATATTAGCAGTAGTTCAGTGATGATGAGGAAGAGGACAACAGTCTTACATGGACCAAATAGAAAAAAATCTATGAGTTGGATCCCTCTATGACCTTTGGATTACCTCTGACCTCTTGAGTATCAGTTTTCAGGGTCCAATCTGGTCCCGGGATCCTGCATCCTAGCACAAGTCCTAACGGCTGAGTGGAGGGAGTTCTAGTATGATCTGGTCTGGTCTGGTCTAGTCTCATCTGGTCTATCAACTCTGGTCTGGTCTATTCTAGTCTGGCCTGGTCTGATCTGGTCTGATCCGGTCTGGTCTAGTCTAGTCTGGTCTATCTACTCTGGTTGGGTCTATTCTAGTCTGGTCTGGTCTGATCTGGTCTAGCCTGGTCTATTGACTCTGGTCTGGTCTATTCTAATCTGGTCTGGTCTGATCTGGTCTAGTCTGGCCTAGTCTAGTCTGGTCTAATCTAGTCTGATTTGGTCCGGTCTGGTTTAGTCTGATCCCCATCCACTGATTATTTCCTCTGAGAAGAAACTGTTAGGCAATGAGTGACACAAGCGTCAAGCACTGTCAACCCTAAACAAGTTCCCAGTCTGGCAGGCAGTAAAGACAGGATACAATTAAGATCTTGATGATTAAACAAAATACAGTATGTCATATGAGAGGAATGACCCACATGTTGGATTGTGTTCTCTTGTTTTTTTCCTGTTTTGGACTGATTTTCCTTTCTTCTTGGGCACAGCATCTTGATTTTCCTGTTGAGAATCACAGGCTTTCCACTCTCAGTTTTTGCGGTACAGATAGGGTTGTCTCCACCCTCCAAGTGTCCAGATGAGAGCATATCTCAGGGGCTTAGACAATCAGAACGTTCTGTTCCCCTCCATTCCCATGGTGATGGGTTCAAGGGTGGATATGTGACTTCAGCTAGGCTGATGAGATGCAATTCGGGAACATTTATTGTCAAGAAAGAGAAATTCTCTTTTTGTTGGTAAGAATGTAGGATTGGGACAAGTCACATTTGCCACCACTTGGTATAGGGCTTACCTGAGAATGCAGCCAACTCAGAAAAGAAATTGTGATACTCCCGATGATATTGTTCAAACACTTAGATCAAGCCATGCCTGAAGTTTTCAGTTTCTTGAGCCGATAAATTCCTTGATTTGCTGAAGCCACTTTGAGCTGAGATTCTGTCACTTACATCCTACAGAATCCTGTCCAAAGCAAACACCATAGGGATGAACTGGGGAGTAATTTCCTCAGGTGTGAGGATCCAGAAAAGATTTCATGGACAAGGTAGCATGGAGCAGGCACACAGGCAATATTTGATGGCCAAGGGAAGGGAGGAGAGTATTCCAAGTAGAACAGAGCTCATAGCATGAGCCAAAGCTTGGAGGCAGGAAAAATGGGCACATTTGGATAACAGAGAGAAGCTTAATTTGGAACAAGCATAGAGTACTTGTGGGGTCTACATGAGAGAACAGTAGTGAATACAGTTGGAGAGCTCGGTTGGAACCAGAGTATGGGGTGGGGCTAGGGCTTACATTACATGCTAAGAAGTGGTGTCTAGCATATGAGGCAGTGTGACCTTTTGGGAGGATGGATGGAACTGTGCTTCCCTGAGGAAAGCTACGGTCCATTTTAAGAAGAGACAGTGGAAACAGGAAGGAGTGATTTTAACCTGGTGACTGTTCCTAGCATGTGGATAGATTCCAGGGTGGATACTTACTTCCCTGGGCCCATATTCCTTTGATCCTATCTATAGAGATTGGTGAGGGAGATTAGGGGTGAATTATATGAGTCCCCCTTGTTTAACTAGTATGCAATTAACTCCTTTATCCATGAAAAATTTATGTTGCGGTATAGCAAGAGGTGAACAGGTCATTTATTTTTTTCCTCCAAATTATTAGCCAAATTATTATCCAATGCCATTTGCTCAATAATTTGTTCTTTCCCTGTTGAATTCAAGTGTCATATTTAGCATATATTAAATTTTTATCTTTAACAAGGTCCTTTTTTTTTTAAGACTTTCTATTATGTTCTTCTGTGTTCTTCTATTGTTCCTCATATTCTTTCTATGTGTCACACTCTTAACTGTTATTTCATAATAAGAATCCCCTCATTATAGTTTTTTTAATCTAAAATATTTTGGCTCTCTTAATTTACTTATTCCAAAAAATATACTTGCAGATTACTTTGTTAAAAATTTGGTTTTGATAGAAATGGAATTTATTCTAGAAATTAATTTGTGGGGTACTGACAACTATAGAATATTTACCCCTCCCCTTGTGGAATATTGGATGACTTCTTTTATATGCCTATTATTAAAAAAATCTGTGATTTTATTGTTATAGCTCATGTACATTTTAAAAAGATTTTATTTATTTGAGAGAGAGAACACACATGAGCGGGGGAGGGGCAGAAGGAGGGGGAGAAGCAGACTCCCTGCTGAGCAGGGAGCTTGATGCGGGGTTTGATCCCAGGACCCTGAGATCATGACCTGAGCCGAAGGCAGAAGCTTAACCAACTGAGCCACCCAGGCACCCTGGTGGCTCATGTACATTTTGTGAAAGTTTATTCCTAGATAATTTTGGTTTGGGGAGTTTTTTCTATTGTGTTTTGTAACTTTATTATATATTTATTTTGTATTACTATGCCACTGAAACTTTGTGATATTTCCAGTAGTTATCCAGTTGATACTATCAGAAAATAACTTAGTTACCTCTTTTCTCATTGTTAAAATTTATTTTTCTTGTCTTATTTAACTGGTTAGACCTTCCAGATCAGTTTAAAATGATATTAATAGCAGACATACTTGCTTCATTTCTGTACAGTGGAAATGTCTCTAATGGCGTGTTTGAACATTAAGAATGATATTTGCTTTTAATTTAAAATAGGCATATTTTCTCATGAAAAACAAAACTAAAACATAATATGCAATAAATGTTGTATGGGGCTTATCAAGCCTAAGATATTTATTATCTGGGCCTTTACAAAATGACTTTGGCAACTCCTGATCTAGATGATTGCATAGATTTTTATGTTTTTTGAATTATTGATGTGATGCTATTAATTTTGTACCATTCCTGAATTCCTGGGCCAAACTTGGATTTGACCAAAATTCTACTGGATTTGTCATCCTTAGGAGAACAAAAGCAGGATCCACATTCCAGAAAGTGAGGATCATGGGCATCTCTGGCCATGAGGGCAAAACTCATGAACACCAGTGTCCTGAGAAGGATGAAGAATTCTTGGCAGAAGGGAAACATTGCATTTTATGGGGATGTTTTGATGTTGTATTTGGTGGGTGACTTTTTGGTGGCTTTAGCCCTTGGGCAAATGGCATTGATGACTATTTTCAAAATGTACTGGCAGTGGTGTTAGAGACATTGGTTTCACTCCCCAAGGGACCTCTCTTTGGTTTCCGGGGAAGGAGAAAGTAGGCAGAGAGCTGGTGTACATTTGGCTAACTGGGATGAGTCTGGATCTTCCCTTTAATGAACAGCCTATGTGGTCAGCTCTTGTGGCCTTTGTCCTAGGATCTGAGTCAGAAAGTTGTCACAACTCTTGTTGCTATGAATGGTCAGAAAGTGATCACCTTTTGGGTCATGAGGCAGTGTAGGTGTGGTCAAAGCCTGAGGTAGATACCAGAATGTATACAGTCAGAGTTGATCAGGATAGAGACAGTGACCATCCTCCACCCTCCATGTTTCTGTTTCAGAATAGGAATTTAATTTGAAGTTGAATTCTCCCTAGAATTCAGTAAAATACACAATAATGAGCAGCATGTGTGTTTGTATGTTTGTGTGTACATGTGAGTGTGCAAACTGAAGAAAGTGTTAGGTCCTTCCTCTCTTCCATGAAACACAGCATAGCAACAATATACATGGGTAGAGACAATTCGTAAATAGAACTAATTCAGTGGGAACAAGAAGTTGGACCCAGAGGTGAGCACAAGAACATAAGCTCCTCAATAATTACAGACATTCCTGCAGTAATGTTGATGGTGCTGTGGGTTTCCATAGAACATAGAATAGGTATTCAAGTCAGTCTTATCTATATTTAAGAAGCCAGCAGAGATCATCCGTCATCCAAGTTATTTTAGAAAAGACAGAGAGCACAAAAAGATAAAATTCAATGCCTAGAAATAAGCCCTGTGGAATTTTGGTGGCTATTCTTCTAGATTTTTAGTTATGCTTGCAGACAGACACTCTAAGTTGGCTGTGGGATCATAGAAAAAAATAGATATTGGCCTCTGCCCCTGGATCCTGGCACAGGGCTTCTAAAACCCTTGTAATTTCCTATGTGATAAGAACATTTGGAGTATCTCTTCTAGTATTTGGTCTTTGACCCCATCCCAGACACAGGGATCCTAAAACTCTTGTGAATTCCTAAGTGATAAGAGCACTAGGAGCATCTTTTGTTCTACTTTTGTTCTACTGAAGTGATTCTGGGTGGGTTCCTGGTTGGCTTCTGGATTGGGGCTGGTCATCAGAAAGACCAAGCCATGATTAGAAGCTTGGCATTTTCAGCCCCATTTTCCACCCTCTGGAGAGGGGAGAGGGGCTGGAAATAGAGTTAATATTTGATAATGTCTATGTGAGAAAACCCCCATAAAAATCCCAATAGTATGGGATTCAGAGAGCTTCCAGTTTGGTGAACACACCCACACCAGGAAGGTGACATACCCCAAGCCCATGAGGATAGAAACTCCTGTGCTCAGGACCCTCCCAGACCTCACACTATGTATCTCTTTATCTAGCTGTTCATCTGTATACTTTATCATATCCTTTAATAAACTGATAGAGTTTTGTGAACCACTCTAGCAAATTACTCAAACCCAAGGAGGGAGTCGTTGGAACCTCCAATCTCTGTTGTTTGGTTGGAAGCACAGGTGATAGTCTCGGCTTGTGACTGGCATCTGAAGAGGGGTTTGCTGTCAGGTAGGACTGAACCATTAACCTGAGGGGTGTGATGCTCTCTCCAGAGAGATAGTGTCAGAATTGAGTTAAATTGTCGAACACCCAGCTGGTGCCACAGAGAGCTGCTTAGTGTGGGGAAAATCCCCCACACATTTGGTGAGTAGAAGTGAAGTGTTCTGCATGAGTAATAAGGAAGACACATAGGTGGAAAACTGGGTAGGTTTTCCCTTAGACATGGGTCCACTCAACACCCATTCCCAATCACCTTCTTAGTGGTCTATAGTAGTGGCTAAAAAGAGGAACAGTTTATTTCCCAGTCTTCTTTGTACCTGGGTAGCTTGTGGCCCAAACACCTGAGTGCTATGAGACCTAAGGAGAAACCTGCTGAGTGTATATCTTCTTTGAAGAAATGTCTATTCAAATTCTTTGACCATTTTTAATTGAGCTATTTGTCTCTTTATTGTTGAATTGTAATTGTTCTTTACATATTCTGGATACTAGAACCTATCAGATATATGATTTTTTTCCAATTTTATGGATTGTCTTTTCACTTATTTCCTCTGAAGAGAAACTTTTAAATTTTGATGAAGTCCAATTCATCTATTTATCTTTGATTACTTGTGTCTTAGGTATAATATCTAAGAAAGCATTGGCTAATCCAAGGTCACAAAGGTTTATCCCTATGTTCTCTTCTAGTAGTTTTATAGTTTTAGCTCTTACATTTAGGTCTTATCTATTTTGAATTAATTTTTTGTATATGGTGTGAGGTAGGAGTTGTCATTTTCTTAAAGATTTTATTTGTGTATTTGATGGGGGCAGAGGGACATAAGCAGTGGGAGCAGTAGGCAGAGGAAGAGGGAGAAGCAGGATCCCCACTGAGCAAGGAGTTCAATGTGGGGTTCAATCCCAGGACCCTGAGATCATGACCTGAGCCAAAGTCAGACACTTAACTGAATGAGCCACCCAGGTGCCCCATCATTCTTTCAACCTATTTGTGTCTTTGAGTCTAAAGTGTGTCTCTTGTAGATAGCATATAGTTGAATCATGTTTTTTTAGAATATTCATTCTGTCAACCTCTGCCCCTTAATTGGAGTGTTTAATCCATTTATATTTAATGTAATTACTGATAAGATAGGATTTATTTTTGTCATTTTGCTCTTTGTTTTATATATACATATTTATGGCAGCTATATATGTATATATTTTTTTCGGTATATATATTTCCTTTCCTTTTCTCTTTTCTTTTCTTTCCTTTTTTTCCCTTTTCGTTTCTTTCTTTCTGGTGGCTTTAAAAAACTGTTGTTTGTGATTTTTCTGAACTAATTCTGTAATGTTTGTATTCTTTGTCATGTGTGGTCACTGATTTGTCTATTGTGTTAGCTTAATGGTCAGCTAATGTTTGGAGAGATTTTCTATATTCCTGGGACCATCATGTTCTCTATTTTTTGTGGAGGGGCTGTGTGTGTGTGTGTGTGTGTGTGTGTGTGTGTGTGTGTGTGTGTGTGTGTGTTGGGGCATACCTTTATTTCAACACTTACCCAGGCAGTCTACAACTCCATCTTAGCCTTCATTTCCTGCTTGTGCAGATTCTCTAAGTTTACCAGAGGTAAGAGTTTAAGGCCTCCTCAAGGTCTTTTCTGAGCAAGTTTTTAGCCCCGAATATCTACACAGTCCTACACACCTTCATGGCCTCCTAGAATCCCAGTACTCTGTAGGTTCAGTGTCCTTAGGGACATTTCATTCCTCAGCTTTTATTTAAAAAAAAAAGATTTATTTATTTATTTTAGAGAAAGAATGTGAGTGGGGGGAGAGGCAGAGGGAGAAGGAGAAAGAGATTCTTAAGCAGACTCCCCAGTGAGTGTGGAGCTCAACTCGGAGGTTGATCTCATGGCCCTGAGCCCTGACTTGAGCTGAAACCAAGAGTCGACACTCGATCAACTGAGCCACCCAGGCACCCCTCAGCTTTTTTTAAAAATTTTTTATTGTTATGTTAATCACCATACATTACATCATTAGCTTTTGATGTAGTGTTCCATGATTCATT
>NW_027397180.1:1149849-1177560 GCF_003265705.2 Callorhinus ursinus | reverse complement strand
ACAGATGAATGGGTAAAGAAGATGTGGTCCACATATATAATGTCCAAGGGAACATGACTCAGCCATCAGAAAGGATGAATACCCAACTTTTACATCAACATGGATGGGACTGGAGGACATGATGCTAAGTGAAATCAGTCAAGCACAGACAGTCAATTATCATATGGTTTCACTTATTTGTGGAACATAAGGAATAGAATGGAGGACATTAGGAAAAGGAGGGGAAAAATGAAGAGGGGGGAATCGGAGGGAGAGATGAACCATGAGAGACTATGGACTCTGAGACACAAACTGAAGGTTTTAGATGGGAAGGGGGTGGTGGATGGTTTAGCCTGGTGATGCGTATTAATGAGGGCACATATTGCATGGAGCACTGGGTGTTATATGAAAACAATGCATCGTAGATCACCACATCAAAAACTAATGATGTATTGTATGGTGACTAACATAACATAATAAAATTTTAAAAAATTTAAAGAACAGAAAGAAAACACATGGATGAGACCAGAGGTGGGTGTTAACATATATTTGTGTGTGTGTGTGTGTGTGTGTGTGTGTGTGTGTGTGTGTGTGTGTGTTTGCAGTGGACAGAATATTTCTCAGCCATCAAAAAGAATGAAATCTTGCCATTGGCAATATGTGATACACACACACACACACACACACACACACACACACACACACACACACATCTGTTCTTTATCCCCTGAATTGGCTTTGCTCCCTTGTCACAACAGCTGACTACACTCGTGTGGGTCTGTTTCTGGGATCTCTGTTCTGTGGCTCTATCTATTTTTCTGTTTTCTCACCAGTGCCACAGCGATTACTGTGTCCTGTGGTGGGTATTGAAGTTGGGCAATATTAGTCTTCAGACTTTGTTTTCCTCTATTTGTGTTGGCTGTTCTGGGTCTTTTGCCTTTTGCTAGAGTTGCCAACATCAGTTTCTCGACATCCATGGAATAACAGGCTGGGATCTTTATTGGGATCACACTGAATCCTTCGTCTACAGCTCTGCAGATCAAGTTGGGATGATTTTCTTTTATCAGCGTTGTGTAGTTTCCTTGGATATATTTTGTATATGTTTTATTAGATTTTTACCTAAATATTTCATTTTTTGGTGCTAATGTAAATAATATTGAGTTTTTAATGTTAAATTCTGATTGCTCATTGCTGGCATATGAAAAAGCAATTGACATTTTATATTAACCTTGTATCCTGCAACTTTGCTACAGTCACTTATTAGTTCTAGATTTTTTGTTGATTATGTTGGATTTTCTACATAAGCAATAATATCTTGTCACTGAAACCTAAAAAAAACACCATGATTTAAAAAAAAAACAAAACTAAACAAACAACACCAAGTATTGGCAAGGATGAGGGGCAGCAGGAACCCTCTCTCACCACTGGTGGGAATGCAGAATGGTGCAGCCCCTCTGGAAGACAGTTTGGTGATTTCTTGCAAAACTAAACATACTCTTATCATACGATCTAGCAATTGTGCTACTTAATATTTACACAAAGGAGCTGAAAGCTTATGTTCACACAAAAACCTGCACACAGATGTTTATAGAAGCTTTACTTATAATTGGCAAAACTTGGAAGCAACCAAGATGCCCTTCAGTAGGTGATGGATAAATAAACTGTAGTCCATCCAGATGCTAGAATGTTCTTTAGTGCTAAAAAATGAGCTATCAACAGGAGGGGAAGAATGAAGGGGGGGGGAATTGGAGGGGGAGATGAACCATGAGAGATGATGGACTCTGAAAAACAAACTGAGGGTTCTATAGGGGAGGGGGTGGGGGGATGGGTTAGCCTGGTGATGGGTATTAAAGAGGGCATGTTCTGCATGGAGCACTGGCTGTTATGCATAAACAATGAATCATGAAACACTACATCAAAAACTAATGATGTAATGTATGGTGATTAACATAACAATAAAAAATTTTTTAAAAATGAGCTATCAAGCCATGAAAAGTCATGGAGGCACCTTAAATGCCTCTTGCTAAGTGCAAGGAGACAACCATAGACTGTGTGATCCCAGCTCTATGACATTCTGGGAAAGCGGAACTAGGGAGACAGTACGGGGACCAGTGGTTATCAGGGTTTGGGGGGGAGGGATGAACAGGCGGGGCAGGGAGGGGTTTAGTGCAGGGACCCCACTTCACATGACACTGTGGTAGTGGATACATGCCATTATATGTGTGTTAAAACCCATAGAACATACAACGTCATGAGTGAGCTGTAGACGAAGGACTCACTCACCACATGTGAGGGTGTAGACCAAGGACTTTGCACCCAATGATGTCAGTGCAGATTCATCAGCTTCAACAAAGCTATGTCTGGTGGGGTTGTCGTCGGTGGCTGAGGCTATGCATGCAGGGAGGCAGGGGCATATGTGGAAGACCTCTGCATCTTTTTCTGTTTTGTCATGAACCTAGAACTGCCCTAAAAGAAGTACAGTTTAGAAAACAACTGTTGTAGATGACTCAAAGGACAGTCATGGGCTGACATTATTGCTCTGGAAGATTAAGTGGAAGGAAAATCTCACATCACATAACAGGAACATAAAGCAAAGCTACGAGAGGAAGGGGTGAGAACCCATCCAGCACATGGCACGCAAGAACAATGGGAGTGTCATCGGGAGGCAGGCAGACGGCCAGGGGAGAAGCAGGAATGAAGCACCCAATAAAAGACAATCCCCAGAGCTAGTAGCAGCGAGTCAGCAGCTGAAAAGGCTCACCCAGCCTCAGGGAGGATTGCTGGGAGAAACAACCCTGAAGAATACTGCGGGAAACTCCCGCACAGAAAGAACGAGGATACAGCCATTCTGTCACCCGGGCACCCACCTGTCTGCAGAAATCCTTGAGGGATGCTCTGACCAGACACTGTGTATCAGGACAGCTTCCTCAGGAGGGGGCTGCATTCTTCTAATGAAGACACAGACTTGTGGAAAAACGTGAAACTCGGTGGTATGCAGTTTCCAAGAAACACGTAAAAGAGTGATGGAGAAGGGCTGAAAATCAAGCGAGTGATACAGAGACGACAGGCAGAGGAGAAGAACGGACAAGTCCAGAGCAGCAAGTGCACAAGGTGACATTTAGGATTAAAAGCACCAAACAGGGTAAAGAGGCTGATGCTAGAAGGTGAGCTCTATGGAAAAGCTGAAACAACCATGGACCCGTATGTCCCAAACAGCAGAGCTGCTACATTGATAAACAAAAATGATTAGAAGTGTAAGGGGAGATGGATAAAAATGGAATTATGGAAGGCGATTTCAATATCTCACTTTCAGAATTGGGCTTATCTTTGGACAAAAAATAAAAGGATATAGAGGAACTGAATAATGCAAATGACAAGCTCCAGTGCTGAGTTTGGGAACTGGCTCTGGACCTAGGGCGCCTCTCATGCCCCCCAGAACCCTGGAGCTTTGCCACTGTCTGTCAGTCATGCTGATAGGACGCCAGGACCTCACTGCTTGGTGAGTTTGGCTGCTGGCTCAAGGCCACGCTCTCCAACAGTTTCTGGGTTGATTCTTGGTGATTTCTGTATGCAGGTGGATCACTGTTCCTAACCCTGTCAGTTTCTTGACTACCTCTCCCCTTGGTTGGTGGTCTCCTTAACTTTGCTCTTAATGAGTGCAACCCCACTTTGTGCTCAGCTTGTGCACCCCTCCCCCACCCCCACCCCCTTTCTAGCTCACAGTCTCCTGTGCCCTGACCTCACCAGGACCCTCTGTCCAGGGTTGCTGGACCCCCTCCACTGACCCTCAACCTCTCTGATGACTTCTTTTGTAATGGTTGGTTGGGATAAAATTGACATAGCGTAGGATTCACCCACCAAAGGTGCACAACTGGGTGGTGTTCAGTGTTTTCACAACTACACCCACCATCAAGCATACAGCATGCTCATCACCTCAAGAAGAAACCCCCCCCCAACTCACCTTCCCCGGCCCCAGCCTTACACAATGACTCATTTGCTTTCTGTCTCTATGTATTTGCCTATTTTGGAAATTACATAAAAATGAAATGCTATAATAGGCAGTCTTCTGTGACTGGCTTCCTCCACTTGGCATAACGTGTGGAGTTTCATCCTTGCTGTAGCCTATGCCACTACTTCATTCTTTTTTTATCGATATTATTTGTCAATAATATTCCATTTTATGGATCAACTACCTCTCTTTTATCCATCCATCACCTGATGGACGTTTGGCTGTTGCGAAGGTGCTCCCGTGAGGTTTGAGTACAGGCTTCCTGTGGACCTATGTTTTCATTTCTCTTGGGTGGACTTCCTGGGTCATACAGTGACTCTGTGTTTAACTTGGAGGAGTTGCCAGGCTGCTTTCTGCAGTGGCTGCACCCACTCCAGCAGTCATGGTGGTCCCATGTTTCCCACAACCTCTCCAATGCTTGCTAGTGTCTCATCTTTTCTATTGAGCCATCCTGGTGGGCGTGAAGTGGTACTCTCTCTGGTTTGGATTTGCACTTGCCTGATGCTAATGATGCTGAGAATATTTTTGTGTGCTTGTTGGCCATCTGTGTGTCTTCTTCAGAGAAATATCTATTAAGATCCTTCGCCCACTTTTTAGTTGTGTTATCTGTTTTGTATTTTTGAGTTGCAAGAGTTTTTTTTATGTATTTTGGACACTAGAGCCTTATGAGTCCTGTGATCTGTAGATATTTTCTCCCACCTTAGGCTGTCTCTTCACTATCTTGACCGTGTCCTTTGAGGCACAAACTTAAAATTTTGATGACATCCAATTTATCTATTTTTTCTTTTGTTGCCTGTGCTTGTGGCATCACAACCAAGACACCACTGCCAGACCCAAGTTCGTGAAGATTTACTCTGTGTCCTCTTCTGAGAGTGTTATAGTTTGACTCTTAAATTTGGGCCCTTTGATCCATTTTGAGTCAACTTTTGTATATGGTGTAAAGTAAGGCTCTGACGAATCGCCTCGTACATGGCTGAAGAGACTGTTCTTTCCCCACCTATCTTAACTCCCTTGTCAGAAACTGGCCATGTTGGGGTGCCTGGGTGGCTCAGTCGTTAAGCATCTGCCTTTAGCTCAGGTCATGATCCCAGGATCGAGCCCCACATTGGGCTCCCTACTTCACGGGAAGCCTGCTTCTCCCTCTTCCACTCCCCCTGCTTGTGTTCCCTCTCTAGCTGTCTCTCTCTCTGTGTCAAATAAATAAATAACATCTTAAACAAAAACAAAAAAAAAGAAAGAAACTGGCCATGTACGTGAGACTGAGACCCTCTATTCTGTTCCATTGGTCTGTGTGTCTGTCCGTAAGCCAGTACCACACTGTCTTCATCATTGTGGCTTCGTAGCAGGATTTGAAATCAGGAAATGTGAACCCCCAGCTTTGTTCCCCTTCTTAAAGATGGTTTTGGCTACTCAAGGTCCCTTGAGTTTCCATATGAACTTAGAGTCAGCTTGTCAGTTTCTACTTGAAGACAGCTGGGATTCTGATAGGGAATCTATAGATCAATGTGGGAAGTATTGCCATATCGTTAAGTCTTCAGGTCTGTGGACTTTGTATTAGTCAGCTCAGGCTGCCATAACACAATACCAGACATGGTGGCTCATACAACAGAAATTAACCTCCTCATAGTTCTGGATGCCAGAGCCCAAAAGCAAGGTGCCTGCAGATTCAGCTTCTGGTGAAAACTCTCCCTTTGTGTTGCAGATGGTGATGTTCTCACTGTGAGGACACACAGACTTTCCCTAGCAGGTGAGAGAGAGAGAGAGAGAGAGATAGCGATAGAGAGATACATAGATAGATAGATATGGAGAGAGAGATGGAGATGGAGATGGAGATGGAGATGTAAAGACAGAGAGAAACATGGAGAGAGAGATGGAGATAGAGACAGAGAGATGGCAGGAGAGAGATGGAGAGAGAGATGGACAGAGAGATAGATGGAGAGAGAGATGGAGAAAGATAGAGATGGAAAGAGATACAGGGATGGAGAGAGAGATGGAAAGAAGGAGAGAGACATGGAGAGAAGACAATGGAGAGAGAGAGAGGAGAGAGAGAGACAGAGAGATGGAGAGAGAGCTCTGGGTGTCTCTTGCAACCAGGACACCAGTCCTCTGGGATCAGCCCATCCTTCTAACCTCATGTAACCACAATCACCTCCCTCGAGGCTCCATGTCCACACCCAGCACTCAGGGGGTTAGGGCATCAGAGAGTGTGTTTGGTGGGACACAAACATTCACTCTCCTCATTTACTTACATCTCCTTTAATTTCTTTAACAATAGCCACTTTGTAAAACAGTGTGGAGGTTCCTCAAAAATTTAAAAAGAGAGCTACCCTATGACCCAGCAATTGCACTCCTTGCCATTTACCCCAAAGACACAGAGGTAGTGGAAAGAAGGGCCATATGCACCCCAATGTTCAGAGCACCAATGTCCACAATAACCAAACTGTGGAAAGAGCCGAGATGCCCTTCAACAGATGAATGGGTAAAGAAGATGTGGTCCATATATATAATGTCCAATGGAACATGACTCAGCCATCAGAAGGATGAATACCCAAATTTTATATCAACATGGATGGGACTGGAGGAGATGATGCTAAGTGAAATCAGTCAAGCAGAGAAAGTCAATTATCATATGGTTTCACTTATTTGTGGAACATAAGGAATAGCATGGAGGACATTAGGAGAAGGAAGGGAAAAATGAAGGAGGGGGAATCGGAGGGGGAGACGAACCATGAGAGACTATGGACTCTGAGAAACAAACTGAGGGTTCTAGAGGGGAGGGGGTGGGGGGATGGGTTAGCCCGGTGACGGGCATTAAGGAGGGCACGTACTGCCTGGAGCACTGGGTGTTATATGAAAACAATGGATCGTGGATCACTTCATCAAGAACTAATGAGGTATTGTATGGTGACTAACATAACATAATAAAATTTAAAAAAAAAACAGTGTTTTGTCACTTTCAGCATATTAGTTTTGTACGTCTCATGTTAAATCCATTCCCAAGTATTTTATTCTTTCATTCTCTTTCTATTGCACATAAAGTTTTTTCTTCATTTCGTGTTCAGATTGTTCATGGGAAGTGACTTTTCGTATGTTGATCTATGTCCTGAGACCTTGCTGGACTTGTCCACTGGTTCTGGTCCCTACAGCATGATGGTTCCTACATGTTGACAAGTAGGTCAGATTCACTGGCAGTCAGACAAAAGCAAATTAAAGAGTAAGATATTGGTATCCACCAGTCTGGCAAAAGTTAACAAGAGTGATGACAGCTATTACTAGTGAAGTTGGGGAAAGGTGCTCTTGTACATTGAGTCCTAAAAGACAACAGACAAAAATCTAGGTGATCTTGGATTTGGTGACAACTTAGACACAACACCAAAAGGACATCCTTGAAAGAAAAATTTGTTAAGTTGTACTTCATGAATAGTAAAGACATCTGCTCTATGAAAGACACTGAGAAAATGAAAACACAAGACACAGCCTGGGGGGAAAACACAAAACACATGTCAGATACAGGACTGGCATCCAAAATATACAAAGAACTTTTGAAACTCAACAATAAGAAAACAAACAACTCAATTTAAAAAGTGGGCAAAAGATCTGAACATATACCTCACCAAAGAAGATACACAGATGGCACATAAGCCATCTTATGGTTGCTCCATAAGATGTTCCATATCCTATGTCCACACACCCCCTGGTGGGAATATAATAATGGTGCATCTACTTTGGGCAATTTCTTATAAAACTAAATACGCTCTTACCTTATGATTCAGCAGTCCCATTCCCTGGTATTTACCCAACGGAGGTGAAAATTTACATCCATATAAAAACCTGCATGTGGATGTTTATAGCAGCTTTATTCATAATTGTCAAAACTTGGAAGTAAATGAGATGACCTTCAGTAGGTGAATGGATAAATAAAAAGAAAAAGACAAACAAACAAAACTGTGGGAAGTCCAGACAATGAAATATTAAAAAGAAATGAGCTATCAAGCCATGAAAAGTCATGGAGGCACCTTAAATACATCTTACTAAGTGAAAAAGTGAAAAAAATCCAATCTGAAATGACCAAATACTGCGTGATCCCAATGCTATGACGTTCTGGAAAAGGCAAAACGAAGGAACTGATAACAAGACCAGTGGTTGCCAGGGGTTGGTGGAGGGAGGGGAAGAGCGATGAACAGACAGAGCCCAGAGGATTAAAACTATTGAATAGTTTATTGAAAGCCCAGTGAAACTATTATTCGGTATGATACCATAATGATGACTGCATGTCATTATGATTTTTCAAAACCATGGAATGTGCAACAAGAGTGATCCTAAAGTAAACTATGGACTTTGATTAACACTAGTGTATCAATATTGGTTCATCAATTGCAACAAATATACCACATTAAAGTGAGATGTTAGAAATATGGAAAATTAGGGGGTGGTAGGTAAAGGGGATATATGGGAATCCTGTGTACTTTTCACTCATTTTTTCTGTAAACCTAGAACTGCTAAAAAAAAATTGTCTGTTATTTTTTTTAAATCTTCACGTGCATACACCTGACTTGTCTGAACTGGTCTACTTTTCTTGTTCACCTGCCATTTATCCCACCAGAAACTCCATTTTGTTGGGATCTGGTGCCCAGGCTCCTTGTCCCTCCAACTTGCTCACCCCCTTGTGTGATGCATGTGCCCTGCTGCCCTGTGGGGCCCACTTCACCTGCTAGAGTCTGTAATGGCTGCATTCCCACAAGATGTGAAAGGTCAGACCCCCAGTGAGGCAGTAGGTGGGATCCACTCTGCTCCCTGGTACTCCCATGTCCTTCCAGAAGTAGAGGACTCATCTCAACTTTTTCTTAGCTATGTGGGAACAGAGGGAGAGAACCCTCAGGAGGCGGACAGAAACTGACTTGCACTGTGCTCCATGGCTCTCTGTGGTCAGTCCTTGCCCAGGCCACGGTCTCTGACTGTTCCCAACATCTCATCAAGCTCAGAGGTTCAAGGAAAGCCTGAACTTCATCTACCACCTCACCCATGACCTCCCTGCCTGCTGCCCTTGAAAGACACGTGGCTAGGAATTAAGGATGGCAGCAGGGAAAGGATGCTACATATTCAAGCTGCCATCACCCAAGAATGCCCTTGAAATTTTACTTCTGGTTGTAGATGCAAAAATGTTTAAATAGTAATCAACAGAATACAACAGTGTATCAAAATAAAAATACACTATGACCAAGCTGGGTTGCAGCCCCAAGCATGCAAGGATGGTTCAATACCAGGAACTCCAGTCAAAGCGGCAGATGTAGAAATAGCCACCTTCCCACTGACTAGGAAGACCTGAGATGAGAGCACAAGCCAGGCACAGATGCTGCACACTGATTTATTAAGTTCACTATTTAATCAAGTAAAAGGCTAACTTCATGAGGAACAAGGTGCATCTCTACAGAAATTATCATATAACTTGCTGATTTGTAGGATCCCTCGTCAGGACCAGAATCAGACGTAGAGACTATAAAGAAAAGTGAAAGAAAGGGTGGGAAATTTTCATACCAAGGGGAGCAGTCTAGCCAAGGGTGGATGGTTGGAGGCCAGAGGAAGAAGGCAGCCAGCAAGAGGCTGATGTCCAAAGGCATGGCCAAGAGAAATTAGGAGCAGGGACATCGGGGATGCAGACTTAAGTTTTCCTTTTCAGTAGAGTAATCCTCTTATGCTCACCTCAAGCTTTTTAACCATCCCTTCAACAAAGTAGCCTTGCATTAGCAATGGCTTGGTGATTAGAGAGAAACCACCCCTTCCCCTGTGGAGCAAAGCTGAGAAGGGGAGCAGACTCGGAAACTAGACAAAGTAGCTCAGATGAACAGATGGTCTGAATGGAAACAGGACAAACAGTAACCAGAGATATTTGTGAGATTTTCAGAAATAATCAAGTGGGAGAAGGGATTCCTTTGCAAATACCTGGATGGGGGCTAGATTATTCTTATTTTGGTAGTAAAGGAAAGGGTGTTCCCAGAAGGGACAAAGGCATGGGTAAACTGAGGCAACATAAACATACATACACTTATTCATACTTACAGAAACCAACCAAAATGTCATCTCGAGATGACAAGGTTATGGGATTTATTTTCTTCTTTAGATTTTTACTGTTTCTAGTAAAGACCATGGATGATTTTTACAATCTAAACATGTAAGAAGAATATTGGAGAGGTCAGCACAGCACAGGTAAGGGCACCCGGGCAGGAGCATCAATAGGTCACTTGAGGCCAGCAGAGAGGGCAGGTGAACAGTGCCTGGGGCTCCTGGGGAAACACAGATATCCTGGGGCTGAGGTTCTAATTATAGGGCCCAAAACAAAGGTGGAGAAGACAAATTTAGGAAACAGTAAGTGGATGCTCACCTGAGCCAATAGGAAGGCACTGGCAAAGAGGAAAAATAGGGCTTGGAAAAACAGTATAAACAGTCACAAGGAAGTCACCTTGTGCCCTGTGAGGCCACTAGACAGGTATAAAAAGGGCCCAGCCCAGGAGGCTCCACCCCTGAATACCTCCCCTCTGCACCTGCTCCTCTGACCTGCTCCACCCTCAACCCACCAGAACCATGGGCTGCTGTGGCTGTTCTGGAGGCTGTGGCTCTGGCTGTGGAGGCTGTGGCTCTGGCTGTGGAGGCTGTGGCTGTGGAGGCTGTGGCTCTGGCTCTGGGGGCTGCAGCTCTGGCTGTGGAGGCTGTGGCTCCGGCTGTGGGGGCTGTGGCTCCAGCTACTGTGTGCCCGTCTGTTGCTGTAAACCCGTGTGCTGCTGTGTGCCAGCCTGCACCTGCTCCAGCTGTGGCTCCTGTGGGGGCTCCAAGGGGGGCTGTGACTCCTGTGGGGGCTCCAAGGGGGGCTGTGGCTCCGGCTGTGGGGGCTGTGGCTCCAGCTGTGGGGGCTGTGGCTCCTGTGGGAGCTCCAAGGGGGGCTGTGCCTCCTGTGGCTCCTGTGGCTGTTCCCAGTCCAGCTGCTGTGTCCCCATTGCCTGCTCCCAGTCCAGCTGCTGTAAACCCTGCTGCTCCCAGTCCAACTGCTGTGTCCCCATCTGCTGCCAGCGCAAGATCTAAAGCTCTGAACCCAGACCTTGGGTTTCTTTCTCAATGTTAGGCAAAACCTGTATTCTTGTGTTTTCCCTGAATCAGCTCCTTTCACACATCCTCTCCTGAGGTATCCACAACATTCTCCTACTTTTCTTTCATACACATACTCCTTCCTTGGCTCATCTCTACCTCTGGAACCTGACTCACTCAGAAGTGTATTTTCTATAGATGCCTCTGCTTAGAAGCAGGTGCCTGCTGACAGCTACAATAGGCCCTTCCGGCTTGTGTGGGAGCTGGCTGAGATGCGAAGCCAGGTCCAGGTTTCTGAGTGAAAACCAAGACTGTTTTAATCTGGCTTCTTAGCCATCGGGATGCTGGATCCTATCGGGCCACTTCCTACTCACCTGTGACCCTCCTCTCCCTACAAGTTTCCTTCCTTTCTGTTGCCTCTAACTTTATCTGTTTAAAACAATAACAGTTGTATTTCCCTTTAATAAAACTGCTCTTGTCTCTGTAAGCCAACTGCATACTTCATGCGACTTTTTCTTTTCAACCTTTTTCCTGTATGGTGACAAGTTAGCAACTTCCTTGTAAATGGCCTTTTGGATCCGCCAACTATGCTGGAACATTCACAAAGAACCATCCATTGACTCCTATGTTCCCAATGGCCACCTAACATCTTCACCCTCTCTGCTCCCAGGATAAGAGGGCTCAGCCCCAGGGAAGTGGGCATGAGTGTCTGCCATGGGAGGTACAGATGGGCAGCAGGTGCTGGGTGCTGACAACCATCTAAGCAGGGACTAGATGTGTGCGCGCAGGTGAGTAAGAGATGCACGACCTCCCCCTCCCCTCTCCTCCCAGGTCCCATGTAGAATGCTGGTCCTTGGGAGGACCCCAGACCAGGCTAAGGTCAGGGAGAGGAGACGTAAAGCATCAGGATGTCCTTTCCCCACGAGCTGCAGTCCACCTTTGATTCAAATACAAAATTAGGATTTTTGACTTTAAACTGGAGTCGCCAGAAAGCTACAGCCCTGCTCACATCACCGTGAGAGAGCAGTCTCCCCCAAGAGAGGCGAGATCAGCCTGGCACATTTGGGGGAACGTGAAGTTGTTTCACACTGACATGCGCATTGAGACTATTCTCAGAAGAGCTAACAGGCGCGGTTTTAGAAACTATACCATTTCTAGGGAGGAGGGGACAAAAGTTACGTGAGGATGTTCTCCAGCCAAATAAACACTGCGTGAAAACACAGGGGCCAGAAACACTGGTGAGCGGTGAATTCCAATAAAATGTACAGCAATACCTAAAGGACGTGGATAATGGGGTGAAGAAATCCAGTATGCCCTTGAGGAAAGGATCCTTGGGATAAAGGAGACACGATGTAAGAGAAAAAGACAAGATAATCCAGAAATAAAATATCAGATTTTTTCAAGCACATTTGGGAGGCAAGCAGAGGACAGAAAGGTGGTGTACCAGACGTCTCATCTCACCACGGAATATGGTTATTGTTTGCTTTGTGATGGCAAAAGAAAATATGGTTTAAGGTATTTGGGTCAAAATTTCAGTAGGGGAATTTTAGAAAGGTGGATGCACTGGGGCCTCGTCTGTATATTCCTACCTCCCCACATAAAAACAGACCAGGCAGCTAGACAGAAAAACTAAAGCTCCATGGTTGAAATTTATAACAAAATCAGGTGAACCCCAAAGTGCAAATTCACAAGAGCCACGAGTCCTCTGTGGTGTCAGCATCTCTGCAGGAGAAGGCAAAAGGAGGCAAAGGGACATGTGACAGACCTGCAGACAGGACAGCCTCAGAAGAGCCACCAATATATGTCAGAAAGTATGGCACATACCTTGAGTTCAGCACCTGAACCTGGAGGACTTTCCCCAATGTGGTGGGGAGGGGTCGCAGGGGCCTTTGGTGAGTCCTTAGGGCAAGAGACAGGCAACGGAAAGAAATGTATTTTAGGGGGCCATGTGTGAGTGCTCACTTCCCAGTCTCTGTCCATTCCCTGGTGGTTTGCAGTTCCTAGTACAGTCTAGACATTAACCCCTTAGTGGTTATAAACAGCAAGTATCTTCCTCCGAAAGTCAAACCATCTTTTTATGTTGTTCCACAGTGACCGCCACTGAACACATATATGTAATTCTGATGCAGTTAAACCCACCACTTTCCTATTATTTATGCTCTGGGATCAAATTTAAGAATTCCGTTCCTACCCCAAGCATAAGAACCATAACCTCCAGCAGATACTATCTCCTACGCTTTGTATTTTCCCCTTCACTTTTACATATACTTTTAGACCTTAAACCCATCTGTATTTTAGGGGGTGTGACATTAGCATCTAATTTTAATTTCCTGTATTGAGTGAGCCACCTTCCCCATTCAATTTCTTAAAAAGTAAAGTTCCCAAATACATGGGCCCTTTACGGGTTCCTGTTCTGTATCTTCATCTATTTATCTGTTCCTGTGCTAGTAGAAAACTTTTAATAGATAAGACTTTATTATATGTTTATTATATATTTAATAATATCTGGCCGACAAACCCCTTTTTGCTTATTATTCACAATTGTCTCTGTTATTCATGAAGTTTGCACATAAATTTTAGATCTGTGGGAGAAATTCCAAAATTAAATCCTCTGGGATTCCAACTGGAATTGCATGGAATACAGGGACGAATATGGGAAAAGCTAATGTTTTATAATGCTGTCTGTCCATCCATGAACATGATATATTTCTCCATTTATCCAATTCCCTTGGGCTCTTTTTGAAAGAAGAAAGAGAAAGAAGAAAGAAAAGAAAGAAAGAAAGAAAGAAAGAAAGAAAGAAAGAAAGAAAGAAAGAAAGAAAGAAAGAAAGAAAGAAAAAGAAAATGAGGGGGAGAGAGAGGGAGGGAGGGAGGGAGGAAGGAAGAAAGGAAAAGATTTTTACATTTTCCCCATAGAGGTCTCAGGCATTCTTTATTGAGTAGTTCTTAGATACATAAGATTTTGTTGACCTTTTAAATAACTTATTTCCCACTAGATTTTCTAATTATTTGTGGTGAATAGGAATGCAAGATTAAACCACAATAACACACTGTTTCATCTGGCATGCATTGGAGTTGACAATGACAAGTGTGGGTGAGGAACAGGGACTCCCACCCATGCTCAGGGTGAAGAGCAGCCCAGCCCAAGGCCTTCCACTCCAAAATGCAGGAGGAGCTTTAGGCAAGAAACTTCCAGTATGCTGTCAAATTGCAACAGAAAGGAAACAAAATGTCCATCAATGGGTAAAGGGGTAAGTCAGCGGTTGTAGCTTCAGGGAGAAAATGGGTTAACTACAGCCATACAAACCACCTAGAGAAATCTCTTTAACAGAACCACTGTATTTTTTTTTAATTTTTTAATTTTATTATGTTATGTTAGTCACCATACAATACATCATTAGTTTTTGATGTGGTGAGCCACAATCCATTGTTTTCATATAACACCCAGTGTTCCATGCAGAACGTGCCCTCCTTAATACCCATCACCGGGCTAAACCATCCCCCCTCCCCCCTCCCCTCTAAAACCCTGTTTGTTTCTCAGAGTCCATAGGCTCTCATGGTTCATCTCTCCCTCCGATTCCCCTCCTTCATTTTTCCCTTCCTTCTCCTAATGTCCTCCATGCTATTCCTTATGTTCCACAAATAAGTGAAACCATACGATAATTGACTTTCTCTGCTTGACTGATTTCACTTAGCATAATTTCCTCCAGTCCCATCCATGTTGATGTAAAAGTTGGGTATTCATCCTTTCTGATGGCTGAGTAATATTCCAAGAAGAAGTCAAACTCTCTCTTTTCGCAGACGACATGATACTTTATGTGGAAAACCCAAAAGACTCCACCCCCAAATTACTAGAACTCATACACCAGTTCAGTAATGTGGCAGGTACAAAATCAAAGCACAGAAATCAGTTGCTTTCTTATACACTAACAATGCAACTGTAGAAAGAGAAATTAGGGAAAGGATTCCATTTACAATAGCACCAAAAACCATAGGATACCTCAGAATAAACCTAACCAAAGAGGTAAAGGATCTATACTCTAAGAACTACAGAACACTCATGAAAGGAATTGAAGAAGACACAAAAAGATGAAAAAATATTCCATCCTCATAGATTGGAAGAATACATTGTTAAAATGTCTATGCTACCCAGAGCAATCTATACCTTCAATGCCATCCCAATCAAAATTCCAATGACATTTTTCAAAGTGCTGGAACAAACAATCCTAAAATTTGTATGGAATCAGAAAAGACCCTGAATTGCCAGGGAAATGTTGAAAAAGAAAAACAAAGCTGGAGGCCTCACGTTGCCCAATTTCAAGCTATATTACAAGGCTCTGATCACCAAGAAAGCATGGTACTGGCACAAAAACAGACATATAGACCAATGGAACAGAATAGAGAACCCAGATATGGACCCTCACCTCTATGGTCAAATAATCTTTGACAAAGCAGGAAAAAACATGCAATGGAAAAAAGACAGTCTCTTCAATAAATGGTGCTCGGACAACTGGAGAACCACTGTATTTTGCAAAAGCAGTTTTCAGAAGAGAAAAGTAGTGCATTACCAATTACCACACTAAGTGTAAAGCATGCAAAATAATGTTTAAAGAACACACATAATATGTTTAGTAAGAATGTAAACACCTGGGTGTCTGGGTGGCTCAGTCGTTAAGTGTCTGCCTTTGGCTCAGGTCATGATCCCAGGGTCCTCGGATCGAGCCCCGCATCGGGCTCCCTGCTCCACGGGCAGCCTCCTTCTCCCTCTCCCACTCCCCCTGCTTGTGTTCCCTCTCTCACTGTGTCTCTCTCTGTCAAACAAATAAAATCTTAAAAAAAAAAAAAGAATGTAAAGACTGTGTGGGGATGATACATTCCAAATTCAGGAATTTATCTAGGGTGGGAGGGAAACAATATGGGAAGATGCATGGAGAGGGCTTCATCTATTTTTCTAATATTTTCATAACTTGGGCATCTTTACATGTTTTTTGATGTATCATTGTATATACTCTTTGTACAGCTAAAATAAACCATTTTTAATCAAGTGAGACTCTGTAGTTAAAGGGACTGGGCTGAACCCTCGGGCGGTGGGGAGTGGGGGGCACTCCCTCAAGCCTAGACATGGATTCTATGAGGGGCTGGGTCCCAATGAATAACCAACAGCAGCTAATGCACATGGACTTTACACGAGGGGCTGAGGTCTAGAGGAAAACATGGAAGAAGATCCCAAATAACACAAACAAGAACCAGGAAGTGACTATGTGCCCAACACCACACCTGACACTGGCAAGTATATAAAGAGCTCCTGGTGTAGGAGGCTCCACACCTGAACACCTGTCCTCTGCACCTGCTCCTCTGACCTGTTCCACCCTCACCCCACCAGAACCATGGACTGCTGTGGCTGTTCTGGAGGCTGTGGCTCTGGATGTGGGGGCTGGGGCTCCGGCTGTGGGGGCTGCTGCTCCGGCTGCTGCAAGCCCGTGTGCTGCTGTGTGCCAGCCTGCACCTGCTCCAGCTGTGCCTCCTAAGGGGGGGTCCAAGGGGGGCTGTGGCTCCTGTGGCTCCTGTGGCTGCTCCCAGTCCAGCTGCTGTGCCCCCTGTTGCTCCCAGTCCAGCTGCTGTAAGCCCTGCTGCCCCCAGTGCAGCTGCTGCAAACCCTGCTGCTCCCAGTCCAGCTGCTGTGTCCCCGTTTGCTGCCAACACAAGATCTGATTTTCCATTGTCACAGGGACTCTTACCGAAGCCAGGGCCATCCCTGATCAGGAGTCATGGGTTCCAGCACAGCCATCATCTGGCTTTTCCCTGAACCCCTGATCCAGACTCTCCTCCAGCCCAACACCCTGTGGTCCACCCTCCTCCCTTTCCCACTATGACCATTGCTCTTTGATCTCCTGCCAAGGAATACAGTGGGCATTTGTATCCAAGAATGACTTCCAAGATCCACCCCCCCCAGCACCTGGAAACTGTCCCCAGCCACCTGCAAAAATGGCCCATCCCAAGCCCTGCCTGCCTGGCACCTTCTGCAGTGAGAACATCTTAGCAGGGGCAACACAGGGGTTCCTCAGCTCTGTTCCTCTGCAGTCACTAATTTCTCAGATATCTGTCCTTGAAGCATCTAATAAAGCCATTGCCCCAGAACCCCATCACTGTGTTGATGTATTTATCTGTTTCCGTCTCTCTGGTGGGAGGGAGGGGATGTAAACTGGAATAACACCTGCATCCATGCTCAGTTCCTGGACCTGCTCATAGGCCACCACTCCTAGGCTCCCAGAATGCCTTTGGCAAATGTTGGTCTGCTTCCCATCTGCAAATACTCAGTGTGTTTCCTACAGCCAACTAGCTGAGGAATGTTGAGCAAATCATTATTCCTCCCAGAACCTATGTCCACACCTGTAAAATGGGTTGCTGATATAGCACCTTCCTCGTAGAAAATGCATGCTAAAGCAGCCATATGAGATGGACTCATTATGATGGCCCTCTGGGTTCGTTCTGGCACATACCTCCTCACAGCTCCATGTTCAGCCAAGGTGGGCATGGCTCTGTGGTCTTTCCTGAAGCAATCTGACCAAAATGAAATTGCCTCTAATTGTTTCCTGTGTGGATCTGGTGCTGTGCTAAGTACTTTGCGTGTGCCACTGCACCAAATGCTCGCAGCAGCCCTGGCCTGTGGATGTTAAGTGAAGTACAGAGAGGGCACGTGGAATAAAGAGCCCAACACCATCTTTGACATTGGACCACTGACAGTTTTCAGGGGTTCCCCACCTTCTTTTTACCCCAGCCAGGCAGCCAATGAGAAAGCCCATTACCACTGGCAGGGAAGTTGAAAGCATTTAAACTCCAGCCTGTGCAGGAGCCCTAGGCCTAGCCCCACCCTTAAACATGGTAAAAACCAAAGCACATTCCCTCTCGTCACTCAAGTCATTCCAAAGCAGCTTGGGTGCCTGCCCTGCTCACCCAGAGTCTCGTTATGTGAGTAATAAACCCTTTCCTACGCTCTTGGTGTATGTGTGGTGTCATCCGTCTGATATCTACACCTTTGGGGCAGAGAATTGATCCTTCCCCCCGTGTGGAAACCACAAGGTAGTAACACCTCGTCCACAGTCCCAATGTAGAGAGCTACAGAGCCAGGATTAAAATCCATGCAGTCTGGTTCCAAGCCCACCCACCTAACCCCTTAACTATGAAGGTTGATGATGATGTGTAAAAGCCAGGAGAGCAAAGTTTCTACTTCCAAAGGGGATGTAATATTTATGGAAGGTCGACGATCCTGCTACAGCAACTAGAAAAGGCCAAATTAGTTTCAAAACCCATAGAGTAAAAGACAGTAGTCAATTGTATGTTGTGTGTATTTTACCACAATTTGTGAAAAGTGGAATACATGTATGAGGGCACTGTAGAATCAATGAGGACCAGAGAAAAACAAGTCTCGAGAGGGAAAGCTCTCAGAGATGAACTGAGTATCAACCACCATGTTTTCTTACTTTGGGGAATTAACTACTTCTGGGTGTGGGCTGATCATCAAGTGTGACCCAGAAGGAGGGACTCTACTGGGAGAAAGAAAACCCACAAAACTGTTGCCATTGCCATCAAGGCTGGTGTAGAAAATTGGGACATTTGCTAACTTCCAAGGCTATGAAAGGCATAAAACTAGACCTGAGGCTTCTACAGGCAAAGTGAAATCTCCAGTAACCTCATGGTACTTAGCACATGAAGTCCTTCTAGACAAAAAGGTTTCTGCCTCAGGCACAAGACAAATGTCCTGTAAGACATTTTCCAAGTTTTGAAGCTGACTGAGCATAAAACTAAAGAGCAGAGCTTAAAATATTTGAGGAAAAGTACAAGAGTTCCCCACGGCCTTGAAGCACTGAGGTGATAGAGAGGAGCCAGGCTCTTAACCAAACACCAGAAGAGCCACACTTAGAAGGCTCACAAAAGTGCAATGAGCCCAAACCCAGCCCAGTCTCTACTGGATTAGAGTATTCAGCTTCTTGCCTTACTGTGATAAGAGAGGAAAGGCCAAGTGCCCCATTAGAACATATCAATTAGACCCTCCATAGCCCTTTTATACAAATATCTGGCATACTCTCAAAAAGTCCTAGATGCAGGAAGTGGAGTCCATGGTTAGAGGCTGAGTGACACCCGAGTGGTGCCATGATGGTCTGGGTGCCCAGGGCTGACAAAGGTCATGCTCTCCCAGGTGTTGGCCACAGCAGGCATCTCCCACAATCCACTCCACAGACTTGCTATTTGGATTTCTGTTTAATGATCACGGTGTGGCCAACCCAGAGAGACATCCCCAAGGCTGATAAAATCCCACAGACACCACAAGAAGAGCTGTCCCAAGCCTAGGCTTGAGGCTGCTCTCGACTGGCCATATCAGGGACAGATGGGCAGCCCAAGGGCAAGCGCCTCACCTGACAACAACCAGTGAGCCATTAAGGAACATTCCACCTTTTCAGCACCCAGAGGTCTTATGCTCCTGGGAGGCTGTGAAGCTTTAGGGCCTAAAATGTCCTGGATAAAGATAGATGCCCCCCCCCCAAAACCAGGCAGTTTCCTTAGTGTTACATAAACCATGGACAGGATTACAAACGTTCCCCAAAGTGACCTAGCCACATTACATGGTAGACATGATGATTAAAACAGCAGGCCCCCAAATATAAAATAAATGAGGCAAGTACCCAGAAATCTGGGCCACATATGGAGCTATGGGAGGCCCCAAAGGGTCATTAGTCACCTTTCAAACCAAAAGGGCTGCCACAAAGCAAGATCCTCAAAGAGGTCAAGTGCCCTCTGCCAGAGAAACTTAGAGCCAGTGTTTGCCTAAGAACAAACACCTCTTTGGGCACCCCCTACTACCTGACCCATACCCATGTATCCTGACTTGATGGTCTTCAGGGGAAGGGGAATTAGCATGGGGCTGAGGTTTCTCTGTCACAGGGAGGACCAAGGTCTCATGGCCCGGCAAGTGTACAGTGGGGCCAGGGGCTGCAAATCTTTATGGCTGTTTCAAATATGATGCTCAGATGAGCCACCCAATGGTGTGCAGGGAGATCCCAGGCATTGTGAACAGCTAATTCAGATTGGAAAACTATAGAATATTCTCCTTAAAGTTGGTTAACAGAATGGATGTCCACTGTACAGGACCCAGCTTGTTACCCTCCCATATCCACTGGCCCTTCTCCAGCCCTGGTCCCTGGCCTTGCTTCCAGAGAGGGCCAGCCTAAGGTTTGACCTTCATTATGCCTGCAGCAACAAGAGCCCCAGGAGGTTCTGCACGCGGGTCCAACTTTACTGGAGCCACAGAAGCTTTGGCCCCTCCAGTGGTTTCCTAAAAGAGCTGATTAAACACACAACACAAAAGTTTAGAGAAGTAAGTAAGTTCCCCATGAAGTGAACTTTGATCTGTGAGAACAGAAAACAGGAGGATAAAGTGTTCTCCTTTCTTCCTCCATGAAGACTGTCCTGAGATGTAGAGTCTCCATGAGACCTCCCTAGAGATGGCCTGTATAGACTAGCAACCAGCTGCAACTTCTTTCCCCCCTCAGTCTGGCCTCCTTTGGATCAACCCTTCAACAGCACACTTGCATTAAGCTTTGCCTCTGGCTGCTTTGTAGGCAACTCGGGCTGAGACTCTTAGCATCACCATGTACATTTGACATTATGATGGAGGATCCTAGCCAATGCAATATGACAAGGAAAAGAAATGGGTGATGTCAGGTTTGGAAAGAAACAAATGTGGGGATCCACAGATATATGATGGCCTACCTGGAAAGTCCACGTGAGTTGACAGGTAATCTGGTGGAACTAATGAGGGAATTCAGAAAGGCTAAATCAAAGTCTACAGACAGGGCGCCTGGGTGGCTCAGTTGGTTAAGCGACTGCCTTTGGCTCAGGTCATGATCCTGGAGTCCTGGGATCGAGTCCCACATCGGGCTCCCTGCTCAGCAGGGAGTCTGCTTCTCCCTCTGACCCTCTTCCCTCTCGTGCTCTCTATCTCTCATTCTCTCTCTCTGTCGAATAAGTAAATAAAATCTTAAAAAAAAAAAAAAGCCTACAGACAAGTGACAACAAATCAGAAACTATGATTTTTACAAAGAGCCCTTCCCGGGGCGCCTGGGTGGCTCAGTTGGTTGGGCGGCTGCCTTCGGCTCAGGTCATGATCTCAGGGTCCTGGGATCGAGCCCCACATCGGGCTCCCTGCTCCGCGGGAAGCCTGCTTCTCCCTCTGACCCTCCCCCTGCTTGTGTTCCGTCTCTCGCTGTCTCTCTCTCTCTGTCAATTAAATAAATAAATAAAATCTTAAAAAAAAAAACAAAGAGCCCTTCCCAACAGCAATAGAAATTATAAGGGAAGTATGAATACATCTAACAGGCACGGATAAGACCTCTGGAGAAAATTATAAAGCAAAATGGAAGAACATTTAAAAGCTAAACATGTGCATGGATGAGAAGAGCTGATGGTGCTCCCCAGATTAACCCAGCAATTCAGTGCAGCTGCAATCAAAACACCAAATGTTGAGAAAGATCATAAAAAATGGAGCTTTTACAACCCGCTGGTGGGTGATTATTATATCCCCACTTTGAGAGCAATTTAGCAACATTCAGAAAGCTAAAGGCAGGCATATCTTGTAACCTGATGCCCACACTTCTGGGCACACACCTCAGAGAAATCTGGCCCAAGAGCACTGGGATGGTATCTCTCAAAGGTTGATACACAAATGGCAGTTTCTGGTAAGTCAAACCTACACCTACCATGTGATCCAGTGGTCACACTCCTGGGTATTTACTCTGGAGACATGAAAACTTATATTAGCACAAAAACCTGCATGGGAATGTCTATAACAGCTTTATTCATAATCTCCAAAAACTGAAAACAACCCCAATGTCCTTCAGCAAGTGACTGGGTACACTGTGTTTTAAATTCGCCATCAAATACTTCCCAGCAATAAAAAGGAATGAGCTATTGATACACCCAACAACCCGGATGAACCTCAAAGGCAATAGGAGTCTCAGAAGCTTATATTCTGTGTGATTCTACTCCTCTGATGTTTCTCAAAAAGACGAAACTATACTGATGGGGACAGACCAGTGGCTGGCAAGGGGTAGGAGTGGGAGGAGAATGTCCCCATAAAGGAATAGCACAAGGGATATTCTTGGGGTGACAGAACCATTCTGTATTCTGATGATGATGATGGTGCTTGAATCTACATAGATGTCAAAACCCAAAAGAGTCAATTTTGTTGAGATATTGAGAAATTGGAACCCTTGAGCATGGGCCTGATGGTGGAACTATAAAACAGTACAGCTGCTGTGGGAAACAGTTTGATGGTTTCTCAGAAGCTACACATGTATGTCATAGGATCTGGTCATTCCACATCTGGGTATATCCCCAAAAAAGTGGAAAGCAGGGCCTGATACAGATACTTGTACACTTGGGGCGCCTGGGTGGCTCAGTCGGTTAAGCGTCTGCCTTCAGCTCGGGTCATGATCCCAGGGCCCTGGGGTTGAGTCCCATGAGCACGAGCCCGCTTCTCACTCTCCCTCTGCCCCTCCCCCTCACACGCGTGCTCTCGCTCACTAGCTCTCGCTCCATCTCAAATAAATAAATAAAATCTTTAACAAAAAATACTCATATACAAATGTTCGTGGCAGCATTACTCACAGTAGACAAAGGATGGAAACAACCCAAGTGTTGTCGACAGATGAATGGATACGCAAAATGTGATCTGGCCGCACAATGGAATATTATTCAGCCTTAAATAGCAGGGAGATTCTGACACCGGCTACAACATGGATGAACCTCGAGGACACAGGATGCTCAGTGAAAGAAGCCAGACACAAAGGACAAATACTGCAGGATTCCACTCATGAATCCCAGAGGAGTCAAGTTCACAGAGACAAAAAGTAAAATGGTGGGGGCCAGGGCTAGGGAAAGGACAATGAGGTTTAGCGTTTAATGGGGACACAGTTTCAGTTTGGAAAGATGAATGAGTTCTGGAAATGGATGCTGGTGATGGTTGCACAGTGTGTAAGTACATCATGTCACTGAACTGTACATTTAAAACTGGTCAAAATAGCAACTTGTGTATTATGCATATCTTACCACAATAAAAAAGTCAATGAGTCAATGTTACTACATGATAATTTGAAAAATTAAATTAAACGATGCAAAAAAGAAAAACCAAAAATTGAATGTGCATACAAATCTCCTGAACTTGTTAAAACACGGATTCTGGCTTAGCAGGCTTGGGTGGGGGCTGGGAGTCTGCATTTCTAACACAGTCCCAGGTGGTGCTGGCACAGCGGGTGGGGATGACCATGAGTTACACGGTGCAAGGAGACATTTACCAGAATGTTCCTCGCAGCATTGCTGCGTGCAGAAAAACTTGCAAGCAAGCTAAATGTCCATCAGTAAAGGAATGGCTAAGTAACGGGTCTGTTCATTCAATACCAACCCGTACAGCAGCTACAATGGATGGGGTAGGCTCGCCCGCATCAACAAGGATAAACAGGCTGGAATGTGGAAAAAAAGCAAATTGAAGGACTAATGTTGTGCTCTGATACTTATACATGAATATTTAAAGGCACACAAGATAAGAACATGTGCTGTATGCAAGACCTATACACACCGTTAAATGATAAAGACAGGGCCGGCAAGACATCCGCCACTCTGAACATCAGCTGCCTCCAGACAGGGGGCAGGAGAGACCTAGGGAGCCCCCAGGACCTGGACTGCTGTTTTTGCAATCTGAAACAAAACTAGAAAACTGCTGACATGTTGGGTCTAGGAGCTAGATGTTTGTTATATCATTCTCTGTGTTTGCCGGGTTTTTTTTTTAATATCATGATTAAAACCCAGAAAAGAAAATAATCTTTAATGTGTTATGAAAAACATATGGAAGGATGCTGCTCACTGTACTGGCTGTAATAGCCAAAATATGGAGATAATCTGCCATATAACTATAGAAAATTCGTTCAAATATCACCGTACATGCATAAAATGCAACACCACACAGACATTTATCACCTAGTTGTGGGAAAGCAGGTCCCTGGATGAATCTCAAAAGCACTTCCTGGAGCTGAAGAACCGGGACCCAAAAGAATACACACCGCAGGCTACCCTTTCCGTGAAGTTCAGGGACAGGCAGCACCCGCTAGATCAGAAGGTGAGGGGACAACTGCCTGGAAGGGGGTGAGGGAGCTTCCTGGCGCGAAGGGAATGCTCCTGGCCTTATGTGGGTGGTGATAACCGGGTGCATACAGTTGTCCAAGCCCACCTCCTTGGACAACGGAGATAGGCATTTTATTGTTAACAATGACGACTTAAAAAAAAAAAAAAAAAGTCAGGTTGTGGGAAAAGTAATGGCATGGATACACGTTTACTATGAGCTATCGCTTGAAACCCTGAGTTGCAAATCAGCACGACAAAGCGGACCCCGCTTTTCTTTTTGCGCGGAGAGGATGCTTTAAGGAAAGTCCACCCTAGGCGTCCTCCCCGCGGCCAGTCGGGTGCAGGCGGGCGGCAGGGGGCGCGCACGGACCGTCCCGCTGCACCCGCACCTGCCGGACCCCTGCGCCGTCCCCGGGGGCGGCCCGGACCCAGACGCTGCCCTGGCGCCTCACCCGCCCCGCATGGGGTCCTGCTCCACAGCTGGGGGCACGGGCCCACGGGGCTGCCATCACCGGCGGGGAGTCAGGGCCCAGCGGGCAGCCGGGCTCGGACCTGGTTCCGCCTGACACGGGCGGCTACTGGCTGGGGAGCTGGAAACCCCGCGAGGTGTTCTACGCACGGCCCAGGGCTCCAACCGCAGGCCCTCCCCAAGCCGCCCCCGCCCTTCCACATCCGGTTCCTTAGAGCCGGGGTCTCAGCGCCGGGGCGGTGAGCCAGAGGATAGAATTTAGGCCGGGGGCTGGAAAGAACCTAGGGCAGAGCTAGTGGCCTTGGGAAAATCACAGTACCTCCCCAACCCTCTGCTCCACTGTTGCAAAACTCCAGGTTTTAAGTGCTCATTTGCAGGAGAAATGACAGGATTATAAAATAATCATGGCCCAAACATACTTCCCTAGCCAGGCAGAGCCGAAAGCTGCAGGCCGCCCCCACCCACCCATCTCCTGTAGCTTCCAGAAGAAAGCGAGGACACCATCGCCTGCCCTTCAATTTACTGCCATCTGCTCAGGCCTCGCGAGGAGCGGCCCAGGGCACAGCCAGAGTTCTTTGGGGCCCGGGGCACTCCCAGGCCACATGTGGGCCCCGACCACATCTGGGCTGGGCAGAAGAGGAGCGCACCTACACACCTTCCACCTTCCTCCTCTCCTGGGCTCCTCCTGGGCCTGGCCAGGGAGCAAGCCCAGCTCCTCAGTCTAAAGACTGACAGCCTCCCAACTCCTGCCAGCCCCAAGCCCTTCTGGGTCTGTCTCTGCTCCCCCAGGGCCTCCTGCAGCCGCCCGGCCCCATCTGAAGCTCAGCCTGAACCCTCCTGTGTCCCCTCCCAGGGCCCAGCACTTTTTGGACTTGGAGTGAGCCCAAACATAGGGAGGCCCCACTGCATCCCCCACCCAGCACTGACCTGGCCATGCATCCGGGCTGGGCATTCCCTGGAGCTCAGGGGCTGCCCCTGGCCAGGACCTCTCTTCTCAGCAGGGCCCTCTTCCTTTGGGTTCCATCTACAGGCAGAGAAAGAGGAAGGACCTGAACCCAGCTCCAGCCCCAAATAGCCCCTGGGTCACCAGCGCTTCCTTCCAGGACAGCCCCAGAGGACTGTGTGTCTGCAGTGTTGGCTCTGTGCCAGGAACACACTCCCCACCCCCACCCCACACACCCCATATATTCAGCTACCCTGACATTCCTCAGGCCAGCAAGGAAGGAGGCCCCAGGCACTTCCTAAACACCTCCTGTGCAAAGCTCTGAGGCTGCAGGTGACACTGCCTGCTCTCTGGAACTGAGGATCAGAAAAGGGGCCCCCAGAGTGCCCGGCCCAGGCCCACCTGCGGCCCAGTGCCCTCCCACACGCACTCCCACACAGCTCTGGGGTCCTGACCCTTCATTCAACCAGGGATGGCTAAGAGTTGCGTCCCAGCTCCCTCCCTCCGTGGGAAGGGGCTGCACTCCCCTGGGTGCTGAAGCTCCTCACAGAGCCCCAAGGAGTCCCTGGGAGACCTGCCAAAGCCAGGGGGGCTCCAGGCTGAAGGAAAGATGGCCCTCACTCTCCATCAGGCAGTCTTGGAGGAGGGGTTTTAGAAACATCAGAGCTGTCTAGTCACACTTCCCCCCCCCCAAATAATTACCTTCAAAGGCTCCCATCAGCCCATGGGCAAGGGTCTTTGTCCTCTTTCTCAGAGCTAACTCCCCGGTGCCCAGCGCAGGGCCTGGCTCCAGAAGGTGCTCAGTAGTTACCTGATGAATCGGTAATGCATGAGTGCATCTCCTCTCCGGGCTCTCCTGGCTCCAGCCCCCTGACCTCCTCCAGGTCGTTCCTGCCTCCCTCCTGCACCACGGGTGCCTCCACAGCCTCCAGTCGCTGCTTGCATGTCACCTCCTGGGGTGGCCTCCAGACCGCCCACCGCCTTGTGTCTGGCCCCTGTTTGTTTCCGGCCCAACCTTGCTCAAGGTGTAATTACCTATGTTTGTTCCTCCTCTGGACTCCGCGCGCCCCGGCCCCCAGGGCTTGCTTCCCCACCGAGGTCGCCTGGGGGCAGACCCTCAACAGCCTTCACTGGAGGTGGGGGAGAACACACACTGTCAGGGTGGACCCCGATGAGCGCTGTGTAGGGGCGGCTTTTCACTGCAAGCGTCAGGGGCTGGAGGTGATCCGGTGGGGTTCGGGGGACAGCGCTGCACTGGGGACCCCCTCACCGGAAGACAGATGTGTGACCCGACACAAACCATCTCGCCTCGGAGCTTCCAATTTCCTGCCGAGGAACGTGGAAACCCAGCTTCCCACCCCGGGGGTCGTGGAAAGGGTCAGCGTAGGTGCTGCAGGTGAAGTGCTCGCCGGGCCTCGCTCACGGCGGGGTACCGAGGCTGGCCAGGGCTCCCCGGCCTGCAGGCCCCGCGCGAACAAAGGCTGCGGGGCGGGGGAGGCGGCGCCATCTCCCGCCCGGCCGCGGCGGGGGGAAGACCCTCGCGCCAAGACCCGTTCAGCCGGCCCCTCCTCGGGCGTGAGTGCCGCGAGGCCGGGCGTCCCCGGGTGGTGGGGCCAGGCGCCGGAGCTGGGAAGGCTTCCCGGAGGTGGGGGTCCCTGGCGGCAGGGGAGGGACGCCGTACGGTCCCTTTAAGAGCCGGTGCCCGGGCGAGGGACGGAGGGCAGAGGGCGGAGGGCGGCGGCCTGCCCGGCCCCCCGCCCCCCGCGGCCGCGCCTCTGATCTGCGCTCGCGGCCCAGCTCCGACTGACGTCACCTGCCCTCGAGCCGCGCGCGCTGATTGGCTGCGGGTGACGTCAGGGCCTTTTTCGCTCGGCATGACCTCATCCCCGCCGGCGGCCCCGCCCTCCGCCCCGGGCCTGTCACTCGCGGCCGAGCGCGGCGGCCAAGCCGGCTCCGCGCCCCCCGCCCGGACGCCGGAGCCCGAGCCGCGCCGGAGCCGCACCGGCCGCGCCCGCCGAGCCCGGGGTGGGATGCGCGCCGCGAGCGCGCGTGCCCGCCCGC